>NC_084942.1:15159015-15462045 GCF_958298935.1 Phragmites australis | reverse complement strand
TAACGGAATTATGTACTGCATAAATGCTAGAACATATACAAATTCGAATTCTAGAGGTACTTCTATGGAAAAACAGAGCCTCTGGATAATTTTTAGAACTATCAGGGGCCTAAACGCAAATTTTCAGGGATTGCACTCAAATACTAGAAAGTCCGGGGGCTTAGAGCAAAAAAATAAGATTTTCCTACTTTTTTCTTTTTCTTTTTCATTTTTTTCAACGATTTTCTTCTTCCTTATTGGGCTGGCCTGCTAACATTTTGGCCAGGCCGGCCCGTACCGGCCCGTGCGCCTCTATACAATGGGGTGGCTAGGGTTTGGAAACTCTAGCCGCCACTCGGTACTTACGGAAGCCACCATCCTGTGACGCACTTCGCCCGTGCAGGGACGGCACGCTGCCCAGCTGGCAAGGTGGCCAGCGGTGGCCTGGCCGCTTGTGGGTGGTGCAGGCAGCGGTGTTTCTCGGCTGGCTGGCTATGGTGGTGGGGTGATGCCAGTGGCCGGTACGGGTCAGCGCCTGCGGGGCCAGTGCCCAAGCAGGAGCAGCACCGGCGTGGCTCGCGGAGGCTACATCGGCACATGGTCCGGTGGCGCGTGCGGCGCAATGGAGCTACAAGGCTACTGGCTTCATGCCGGTGGTGTACCTTCCTTTTTTTCGATCTTGTAGCTGTGGCCTTCGAGCCACTGTGTACATGGACGGCTTCATGCCGTTGGTGGAGATGTGGCGAGGCCGCTAGCTTCATGCTGGCAAGGTGCCGTGCATCTCCCCCCTCCCTTTGTTTTCTAATTTCTGCAGGGGGTGGGGTTGGTCGTCCATTTGCTGACTGGTGGTGCTTGGTGGTGGCTAGGAGTCCCACCATTACGATGTGATCTGTTTGCTACTGTTGCGATCACTACTGTTCTTGTGATCGATTTTCACAGTGATGATGCTACATACTCGCTACTATATATGCGTATACGCTATTGTTCATGCAATACAGATCAATTTGACGGAAATAAAAATAGTAGCAGCGAGTATACATACCAAATAGATCGTACCTTTCAATCTTTGTGAACGAGACGATCCGATTCTCCAGCAACAATCCACCAGATTAGTCTCCGGCAGAGCTTCGTGCTGATAACGTATTAAGAAACTGCTGCTACCGGGTGTAGTCCAGCGATGCCTCGAGAGAATAATTGCAAAAGGAGACATAAGAGTAGAGGAAAGGTTGTCTGTTCTTTATTCATCTATGTTTATAATGAGAGGTTACCCTGTTTATATATAGTACCAAAACCCCTAAGAGATAGACTCGAATTTTTTAAGAGATCGAGACGGACCCACATTCAATTGTGAAACTCCAGGTTTCCTAACAGGTGAGACCACGATATAGGCATTTGTGGCTGGGCGTAGGCCCCACCCATGCACTTATCATGTAAGACTTGCTCAACCCTTTAGGGTTTGTGCGCGTTTGATGTGCTGTGATGCGCTCTGCTGTGGAATCTAATTAGTTAGAGGAATATTTGTTATTTTTTTTTGAATAAAATGACACTTTTGACATGTAAAACGCGTGACTTCAATGTTTTAACACCGTCAACATTGGCTTCGCCATAATAACACCTAAAAGATGGAGCACTTGGATTTTATGATATTCTATTAATTTTATTTCATTCTATTTTCTTTTCTCTGTTTTTATTCCGTGTAAGGACAAATATACCTTGGCTCAACAATATCGGACCAATTCCTAATCCCATCCATTCATTCTCCATTCTAGTATGCGCGATGCTCCTTTTCCCCAATGATCCCAGGCCAGAGGAGGCGCTCCCCATCCTGGGAGAGGCGGCCCTTGTCATGAGAGAGGCGCTCCAAATCAATCCCAGGCCGGTGTGGTCCCAAGCCTACTGCGTGTCGTCGATCCAAGGCCGGTGCAAAGGAAAGGGAGCGAGGCGGGTGAGGTGGGCACGTCCAGCTGACGTATGAGAGCAGCGACAGAGGCGGCACCTGCAGGCCACAAGCGAGGATGTATACAACGAGGCATGAACGCCAAAGCAACTTGACCTGTCGGCAATTGGTATGAAAAAAAATTATGATTTCTTTTAAATATCATCTGTAGGATATATAACCTGTCGGTAATTGGTATGCCGATAGATCTATAGGAAATTACATATCAGCTATGCGGTCGCTAATAAGGGACTAATCTGATTACCGATAGGTGGCTAGTTAGCAATTGAAGTGCTGACTAGCACCTATTTCTATAACGTCACATTTTGAATATTTTTTCTGTAATTTTCCAATAAAACAATATTATTTCAAAATAAGATTATGTTGTCTCTGCGTTAAATAGCCTAAGTGGATCGAATCAGAGGGGCATGGTGGTGGTGGCGTGTAATGGATATGGTGCACAAAAATCAGCCCAAAAATCCTACGCCATTTCAAGGTTTGACTTAGTAAGTATCCAAAAGTATTAAAAAATTAAAGCAAGTTAGAAAAGGTTACAACTTTAGAGATTTTTCATTTAAATTTGGCTCAGATTTTTTGATCAAACCATTTAAAATGGGTTGCATGTGATTTTTAGTATCCCACAAAAAATATCCTAAAATTTTTTAGCATTGGAAGACCTGCTTTTGGATAAAAAGAGAAGGGATATTTTCTACTGTTGGTCACTATTCATAGGCCACCACCGGCTTTGTTGACATTTGTGGCCGGCCACCAAGCCACGCTACCTCGCGCTTCCAGAGAGGTTGGTCGTCGCCGTTATCTCTCCCTAAAGTTGTGCTATCTTGCAGCACCAAAATCACAATCTTTAGCATGAGTTAAGAACTCCGCCAGTCACCGAACTCTGTTCGACAATATGTCACGGACAAGGCTAGGGCGGGAATTTCAGACGCGCACGAAGAGAAGGGTAGGTATGAAAGCGGGACGGGAAAATCCTGTCCCGTCCTGTAACCGTTTCTCATTTTATCCCGGTCGTTTTCGTTTTTCCGGTTTTTATGCGGGAACGGACGGAAACGGGATGGAGTCGTCCGAAAACGGGTGCGGTCTCGTCCCGTCCGTTTTTGCGGAATCCCGTTTTTATTCGGGATTTACCCGTTTTCGACCCGTTTTGAAGATAGGTGGATAACACGTCAATGCAGCCCAGCCCAAGGCCCACCCATGCGTCCTCGCCCCCGCTCGCTCCTGATTCCCAGGGTGGCCGCGTCGGGGTTGGAATGGAGATCTTGGGGACCGGGAGGAGTGCCTGTCCTGCGGCGCGCGGTACTGCACCGCCTGCGTCCTCCGCGCCTTGGGGTCCATGCGGGAGGGCCGCAAGTGCGTCGCCTGCATCGGCGCGCCCGTGGCCGACTCGCGGCGCCGAGCGCGGCTTGGGAAGGGGTTCCGGCTCCTGGCACTGCTGCTGGCGCCGACGGAGTTGGAGCAGGTCATGTGCGCCGAGCGAGGGTGCACAGCCAACCAAGTGCGGCCGGACGAGGTGGTCGTCGACCGGCGCGGCCTCTTGCAGGGCGAGCTGGATCTGCTGCTCGGGTGTGCCCTGTCACTGGACCGCATTGCGCCGAGGCTGTACTAGTATGACAAGGACTCGGGCCTGTGGGGGAAGGTACGGCATTCCGGTTCTTTGGGATAATGTTGCTCCATTAACCATCACCTGCAAATGGATAAGACAAGGAGTGCCTTATTTCGTTTCCTCTTGGAAAAGCAACCACCTAGATAGTATAATTTATAAGTCCATTGGTGCACCCTAGAGATCAGGACTCACTACCCTAATATTTGTCAACACCAAGCGCTGATGAAGAATATTGGAAAAAACAAGACCACATTTTGTTTACCAATGCCTGATAAAGATTTGTGCAGACCCTGTTATCAAGGAGGGGGGGGGGGGGGGAGGGGGACACATCTTGTTTAGCAATGGCTGATAGAGCGCAGTCATTCTTTTGATGGATTATGATTCAGGAGTCCATAGAACACTAAAAATGAACGGTGCAATGCTTGAGCTAAAGATCTTGGTTGTTTTTGCTCATACAGGCTAATATTTTTGTGTGATTTTTGTTTTTGTTCATACAGGCTAATATTTGTGTGTGAATTAAGTACATTTACGAACCATCACATTGCCATGCGGCCAGGCCTGTTTTAGTTTCCTTTTCAAAAAAGAAGAATAATGTGCCACTCTCCAGTTGTGTTTTATATCTTACATTGCAAACAGGCTATTTGAGTTGCACAGGAGATGGATGAATCCATTGTTACTAGTAACATGGAATTGGTTACAAGATGCAATGATTTGTATGATAGTCGATTATACACTATACCAGAACAAGAAAATGGCACTTCATCTGAACCTCCCCCATCATTCTTTTCACGCTTTTCAGCTTCCTGGGTCTATTCGAAAATACTTACATTAGGTGTCTGTTTATGAACGCGATCGCAGGTAAGTTGTGATAACTTCTAAAATTGTGGATCATCTCTTCAGATCATGGATTTTATGCTTCTTACAATTTTAGTTGAACTAGAAGCCTTAGCCACACTAGAACTAGAATTCTTTTTCCCTTTTGGGTTTGTGTTGACATGCCTTCTGGTTCGTGCTACATAATGGGATGCTTTTGTGTTATAGCTGGTAGATACTTGGGCATTTGGCACAATTGGCACTTGGTTGCACTTGCACATACACTTTTACAGGCAACCTGTTTGCCTTGTTTGATTCTAACTTATTGTCCTGAAATTTTTTATGGTTTACTAGATGCCAAGATCATTGCAGAATGGAGACTGTATACTAGTCGAATATATTATGATTCTGAGGTTCGGTCTTCCCGATTTTATCACCGGTTTCCATCCGATACCGGCATATTTCCGTTCGGATTGGTTCATTTTCGTATAACCGGCAATCCCGTGTTCGTTTTCGTTTCCGGCTTTCCCGTTTTCGTTTTCGTCCGGTACAGAAAATGTGAAAATGAAAACGGTTCCCGACCGTTCCCGTCCGCAAGCACTGGCATGAGCTGTGAGACGAGTGAAGCCCAGCATGTGCTATCCGGCCGAGGAATGGGCGTTGAGTATTAGTCTGGTGTGCATGAGAGTGGAGAACAAGAAACAACAAAACACAAACTCTCCAACCATGACCTCTATTTGTCTCTCCGACCCCGGTTCTTGCTTCTCCTACCTTTGATCCCTTCTCTGATTTCTCACCTCCTGTTGTTACTGATTGGATCGTAACAAACTGGTATCAAAGCCATCGTCCTGGATCCTCCCGAGTACCTACGCAAGCCACAGTACCAGATGTGCGAACAATGGAAAGCCATGGAGAACGAGAAGCAATTGGCCGAGCTGGGCAAGGCGCTGGTGGTCTTGCAAGAGTCTATCAAGACTCGTATCGAGGCCATGGCAGAAATGACAAGTTAGAGGCCAAAGATCGACTCCACCATGGAGGAAGTGCGTCGGGAGATTGGCAAACTCTGTCAGCAGGTGTCGCATATCGTGAAGAACCCCGTTCTGACGGTAAAGCCATCCGATCTACCACTGCTCCTCACCACACCTCTAGCACCCTCTTCCCCGTCGACGATTGTGTCTGCACCTCCAGGAGATGGACGAGTGGAGTGCGATTCCACTGGTTGCCATAAGGACATCACACTCAGGCCCGTTTGCCACCGCATCGAACACTGGAATTGGGGGTCTATGAATGGGGAAATTTTTTCCCCTTTTGCCTCTGGACAGGGGTAAGCATCACATGCCTGAGCCTATTCAATCATTTGACTTGTAGGGGGAGGACATTTCTTAAGGATGGCATGGTTGGCAAGTGCATCAACCTCCTCAGATGGATTTTCCTCCATTCGATGGAGAGAATCCCTGAGCATGGTTATGCAAATCTGAGGTCTATTTTCGCATCTTTGGAGTTTTTTAGGAGCACTAGGTGAATATCGCAATGATGCATCTTGGCAGTAGTGTTGCGTTGCGGTTGCTAGCTAACCCATCAGTTCAGTTTGTGGAGTGGGATCAGCTCATATGGATGGTGTGTGATAAGTTTGGACAGGGTGAATTTCATAGTGTATTACGTCAATTTGCTCATCTGAAACAGAACGGTAGTGTCCACCGGTACACTGAGAAATTCACTGATTTGACAAACACTCTGATTGCGTTGCATCCTTCATGGGATCCGTAATATTTTGTGACACATTTTTTGGATGGGTTAAGGGAGAAATTAGAGCTCCAGTTGTTTTGCATCGCTCAGCCAAATTGGATACTGCTATTTCTCTTGCATGTCTGCAGGAGGAGGTCCTGGAGCATTCTCGCATTCGTGATCACCTTGTGTTGATCATACGGTTGCCAGATCTTCTGCGTGATCGGGTCTTCCTTTGCCACCACCGCCTAATCGCCCAAGACCGGCCACTACTCCACAAGCTGATGACCGTCGAGGGGTGAAAGCAGCCCAGACCAATCCTCTAGAGGATTGACTGGCGGCGCTCAGGTACATCGCTGGGCTAAATGACTCTGCATGCGGTGTGGCGAACGGTGGGCACGTGACCACCAGTGCGCCCCCACTGTTCAACTGCATGTAGTCGACGAGCTGTTGGTGTTCTGGCGGGGACCAGAACACCAGCCGTAGTTACCACACAAGGAATAATCTCAATGTGGTATTGAAGAATTATTCTCTCTCTCTCTCTCTCTCTCTCTCTCTCTCTCTCTCTCTCTCTCTCTCTCTCTCTCTCTCTCTCTCTCTCTCTCTCTCTCTCTGTGAAGCAGCCCTCACCGGTGCGGACAGGCCCAAATTGATTCACCTTCAAGGGTTCATCTAGAAGAACGAGGTCCTCATGCTGATCAACTCCGATAGCTCCCACATATTCATCAGTTTACGATTCGCTGAATATATACAAGGACACCGACATCACATTCACCCTCTGTCTGTAAAGATTGCCGACGGTGGTATTATGCGCTGTGATCAAGAGTTGGTGAACTGTAAGTGGTGGGTTCAAGGCGTGTCATTTTGCACTGATATGAAAATTTTGGAGTTGGGCAGCTATGACGTGATTCTCAGGATGGACTAGCTCAAGCACCATAGTCCGATGATTGTACATTGGCTGCACAAGTTGCTCACATTTGCTGAAAATTTGTGCGCCATTTCGGTTGGATTTGTAGACCTCTTACTAATCTTTTTAAGAAGAACTCGGCATTAATATAAATGATTTGTGATGTCATCGCAACATAAAAACAAATAAAAAAGAAAAACTAATGCTGACATGGCTTGCTGACTCAACATAGCATGCCGATGTGGCATGACACATCAGCAACTTCGTTGATGTGGTGTGCTGACTCAGATAGCTAATGTGCCCTTGATAGCATTAGCAGGATGTACAACACTATTAGGCTACTTAAATATACACCGTCGATCGAACGATGGATGGCTCTAGACCAATATACCGAACCAGTACGTTCTATTCTAATCATGAATGCTCACTCAAGATCAGACGATTCACTGTTATCCACTTCATCCCTGACGCGAAGAATGGTGACACAGTGAGCTCCCGCATCGGTGTGTTCACCGGAGTCGATCGGAACCTCGTCACGCTGCGCCAACAACTCTGACGAGTGGAGGAAAAGAACTAGGAGCTCTCGGCAAACTTGTTTGAGGGGCATGTGATCGTCGGCGATGAGCGATGAAGTCTAGCAGCAAGTGACGGCGGTGAAGCTTTTCAGATCATGATGGAGAGGAGGCTTTGGTGGCTAAAAGACCTCGGTGACTTGGGCAAAAGCTTTGCGATGCTCGAAGGAAGGTCGAGGGGGTCTCTACCCAGGACCATTGGAGAGTCCTAATTCTACTCGGTTAGGATTTTAGAGTATGACAGCTACACGTGTTCCATCCTGAGTTGATGTCCGATTCCGAACAATCTCCTATGCAGATAAGTTGGGCAAAAGATTTGCAAAACATGTAGGAAGTCAATCGCGTACCTTCAAGAAGCTCTCGAGCACAAATCCTAGCTTGATTTGGTTTGGGTTTCTTCGGTCAGTGGTTTGAACTCTAGATCAATCTCCTTCTCATGTCAGGCTCGGTTAAAACTAGCTCGGGCTATATCTTTGTGACGCGCAGGTGGACAGATTCTAGCAAACTTGGGCATAGTCCGGCTCGGCTGTGGCAGATTGACGTGGGACTCCCTCATCATGTTTGTGCCGGACGGAAGACGGAAAGGGAGGGGAGGGCGGCATGAGAAAGAAGATGGGCGTGGGCTAGTTGATTCAAAACGCAGGGAACGGATCAAACCGGCGATAGCCTAGGAGAGAAAGAGGGCGGAGAGAGAAAGAAAAGAGAGAGCGGAACGGGGCGGCAGACTGACGGGCCGAGAGGGATAGGGGAGGGAAGGAAAGAGAGATGATTTGGATTAGGGGTCGGCCTAGTTGAGTTTCCTTTATAAAATAGCTTTTATTTCTTTTAGGTTTAGAATTTGGGTTATTACAACAGGGCACAAGAAACTAGGAGCAAACATAGGTAATTTTGTTTAGTGGCGCAAGCGCTACATATTGTTCGACAAAGACACAGACGATGAAGAAGAGGAGTTGGACTCCCGAACATACCTCCCTTCACCCAGAAGATTTCTGTAACACCATAAATTTCAATTTTTGTAATAGTTTAAAATTTTGCTAGAATTTTAAATAGGAGTTGCAAATTTTGTTCAATAGAAGAAATTAATTTCTAAATTTAATTTTACCATAGGTTATATATAGGTTTGATGCATTCATGCCGTCGTAGTTGCAATAGGTTTTTATGCGTGAAAAAAGTTTGCTAGAAGGCGCTCATTTAAACCTCTTTTGAATTTGGTTCAAAATGTAAAAATAAAAGTAATTTCAAAATTGTAAAAGCCTCCTCGGCCGAATCCTTCTCCCGGCCCACCTCTTCCCTCCCCTCCCCTCTCTTCCAACTGCATGGGCTGCCAGTCTCCTTCTCGCGCTAGGCCGCGCCCGAGCTGGCCTGCGCTGCGCTCAAGCCAGCCCTCCCTCCTATATTTCTCGACCACGTGGGCCCTACCCGGGCTAGCTGGAGCCGAGCCGCACGCAAGAGCCATGGCTGCCCTTCTTCTACCGCCCGCCGCCCGAGCCCGATCTGCCCCCAAATCGCGCGCCCGTTCAAATCGCTGCCTCCTCGCACCGTTTTGACTCAATTAAACCCCGTGGCCGAGATCCCCACCCCCTATTCACTCCTTCCCGGCTATTTACCCCCTCCATTACCCCTCTCTAATGCGGAATCCACCGCATTTATCTCCACCAAGGCTACCGGCCAATCTGTTCGAATCCCGACCGATGCACTTCCCCTCTCGCGCATATATGCGTGCCTTTGTCTTCGTGGCGAGGTTCCACACCAATTTAACCTGTTTCCCCCTCCTTTCCCGCTTGGTTTCACCCTTAGCGCTGTCGTCTTCTCTGTTGCAGGTGAGAGCTTTGCCGCCACTGCAATTCTCTGTGGTCGAGCCATCTCTAACCCTTTCCTACCCTCTATGGCTTTGCAGGGCCACCGGAGAAGCTCTCGGCTGCACTTCGATGTCGCCCAACCCACGGAGCGCCGCCCGCGCCATGACTGAGCTTCACCATCCACCTCTCTCCCTCGCCGTCCTCCCTTCATCCTACTCCGCCAATGAGAAGCCCGTGGTAATGCTCCCCTCGCCCTTCTCTTCATTTTGCGTCTCTCCCCGTTGAAATCTGTGGCTGGACGCGCATTCCCGCGCATATCCGATGATACGCTGGCGACCCCGCCACCATCGGCAGCCACCCACTGTGTTTGCGCCGTCGGCCGAGTCCGTCCGCCGCCTCTTTGAACCCTAGCCGTCGGATCTCAATCCTATGGCCCTAATAGCATATCCCTTCATCACTTCATAACTGGCTCACCGTGGACATGGACCGGCCTTCCAGGCCGTGGTCCAATTCCATGAACTTTTCCAATAGAAAATTAAATCGATTTTGATTTATGACGTCATAAATTAGTTTTTCAGTATAAAAACAAATCGGTTATTCTCATAAATCAAGTAACATTTGTAGAAAAAGCCCCTGAACGTTTTGCTCGTAGTTTCAATTTGGGCGATTTTCACACTCAAAGTTTGTAGCAACGTCTATAATCTTTTTATAGGGTTTTTACCTATTTTTAGTACTGTTTGGTGTACTATTCTTAGAGATTTTCCTCGTGTGCTTTTTCCAGTTTGTCAATTAGGACATGAGCAGTTCAGGAATCTTCAAGATCAAGCTTTCGAGGACTTTGTGCAACCCTCCGCTGAAGGCAAGTGTCGTTGAATATTTTGACCCCTATTTTAGGATTGATGTGTAGCTATTTATTCCTTCATTGCATGCTTGTCTAAACTGGAATCCCATGTGAGGGTTTACTAGCATTTTATGATTATTCCTTATCGCCACTGATGAGTCGTGGTTAATGAAGGGTAGATATGCTAGTACTGTCATAGTTGGGTAAATGTTAATCTTGACTAATATCTATGCAACCAGAATCGGGTATAGTAATCTTGTAGCAACATGGTATAGGGACCCTATCACGATGATTGGTTTGAGGTGATGCTGAATAGCAGGCTTGTGTTTGTTCCTGTGTGGGGTTCTAAGGACCGTTCTTGAACATATAACCAAGTGAATCCGCACAACCACGAGGCCTATATGGGTACGATCTGATCAACTAATTAGTCACCCCTCTAACTCTGTGGGCACCGTTGAACGGTTGAGTGGCACAAGTGAGGGCTTCTATAGCGATGTAATCGTTTGTTAGCGGTGAAACCTCAGTGGGTGCTTGCAAGTTGGCGGAAGCTTTGTAAAGGCCTTGTAGTGAGACCCCGACTCTACACCTCGGAAGTGTGAAGCGACACGGGAATCATGACTCATGGGGAAAGCTGCGCAAACTCTACAGAGTATCAATCTGGTCGATATATCGTGCTCACGGACAAGAGCAGACTTGGACTTCTTCGGGATTAGATGGGATCAGGGTTGGTATGGTTGGTTGGGTAGCCGGGTAATGGAATTACCTGGTGAGTCTTGGTAGTCAGATGGAATCCGATGAGTCAATCCTTTTATTATAGTGTTGTCTTTACACTTAGTAAATAGGATGCCTATTGTTGGAGTCATTAGTTAAAGTTTGCTTGGTGCAGTTAATCGTGTCTAACCTTTCCTTGACTTAAGCCCCATAGCATGTTGTTCCTACACTTGCGGAGTACATTTTTGTACTCACACATGTTGTCCCTTCTCTTGCATTATGCCGCCGTTCAGAAGCCGTCAATGAAACTGCAACCTTTCATGAAGGCGACTTTGACCCGAAGTTGTTGTTCTAGGTTGGAGTGCCCCTGGTTTGCACCTGTGGATTATGGAAGCCCCGCTAGCGCTGAAGATCTTTAGTTCTGCTATGTTTTCTTTTAGACCCTCGGGTCCTTTTGTATTAAGTTAAATGCATTATTGTAATAATGGCACTGTGACGATACACTGATGATGTAAACGCGTGTATGAAACTTGATCCTGGTATATATGTGTTGTGCCCAGTTTTGTCCCTTTAAAACTGGGTGTTACAGAAGTGGTATCAGAGCTTTGTTGATCGTAGGACGCAGCCTAGAAAGAAAGGACGTGCTAAGGACTTATGTTTGTACAAACTACTTTGGTAAAATTGTTCCCCTTTCAGTTTTTTCTTATCCTGTCTATTGCTCTTTATAAAACTGTTACTAATTTTTTGTCTTCTTCAAAATTTTAGATGGCCCGCACGAAGGTCACCCCGCGCAATGGCGTGCTGGTTCCTAAGCTGGAGATCCCCGCTGGTGCTGTCTAGGCACACCAACACCTTGCTGAGTTCTACTCCGGCGGACGGCTTGCTGGCTACTTCGCCCGTACATTGTGGTACCTGCTTGAGGGACTAGGCTACCACGATGCTCCACTCTACAAGGGAGTCAGATTTCCGCTTGGAGGCCGTGATTACTCCTGGTCAGTGGAAGTGACCATGTTTGAGAAGCCCACTGACAACGGTCTTCGCCGAGTTCGCCATGTCCATACCGCCGTCGCCCTCAGAGCTACCTTCGACGCAGGGATCGAGGATGCCGCCCGCCAGGATCTGGCCGTTCTCTACAGGGAGAACAGATAGGACCTCCGCCACACCCAGTTCGGCAAGTTCTCGTAGGTCCCGTCCGGCAGCCTGGAGATCATCTTCGCGCCCATCAACAACGAGCCAGATCTCCGTCCGAGAGTGAAGGTTCGCCTCACTGCCACCCTGTATGTCGAGCTTGATAGAGACCTCAATGATTTGGAAGATATGCATCAACGTCACGCAGAGCAGGAGCAGAGCATCTGTGAGCTGTAGATTCTGCTGGAGGACCCCAACTAGTTTCCCGAGGAGGCTCCCGTGGCACCCGTGGCTGCAGATTCGCCTCCTCGCAAGAAGCTTCGTCTGGCAGATGCAGTAGGTCCTTCGAGCATAGCAGGCGAGGAGTAGAGTTGAGCTAGGAGGATGTCCTTAGCTGAATAAATCATTTAGTCTCGTGTGTTCTAGTTGTCTTGTGTCATTCGTGCTAGTGTGTGCTTGTGCTTGTGTTTGTAGTGTGAACCTTGTGCGAGTTGGATCTTTGCTTCAGTGTTGGTGTGATGTGGGGGTTTCCCCTCTATATTGCATCAGTTAATAATATAATAATAGTTGCGAGTGCCTTTCTTTCTTTCTTTCTTTCGTGCTTATCTGTTCTTTTCTGTTCTTGTCTTGCTTATCCGCCCTTTATTTTCCCTTATGTTCCCCACATGAACCTTGGCTACTAATAGATGGTGAACGGCAGGCGTGGCAACAACAACAACATCAGTGACAACACCAATGACAATGCCGTCAACCAACGTGATCTTCCACCCCCGCCCCTTATGATGGATGCCAATCAAGTGATGACCATTATCCAAGGCTTAGTCCAGGCTATCAACCAGCGACCCCAAGACCAACAAGCACCGCCGCAACAGCCGCAGTCCAGGCTCAGAACTTTCTTGAGCACTCAGCCACCCACCTTCTCTCAAGCAGTTGAGCCCATGAACACTGATGACTGGCTGAAGACAATAGAGAGCAAGCTACAGATAGCTCAGTGCACTGGAAGGGAGAAAGTTCTTTTAGCATCTCATCAACTGATTGGTCCAACTCAAGAATGGTGGATAGCTTACACTGCCACCCACAAGGATCCCCAGGAGATCACTTGGGCAGAGTTCCGGAACAGCTTCCGTGCACACCATGTCCCTGCAGGTGAAGTGAAGCTGAAGAGGAAGGAGTTTCTCAATCTGAAGTAAGGACCCATGTCAGTAAGGGAATACCTCACCAAGTTCACCTAGCTCTCCGCTACACCACTAATGATGCGGATACTGATGAAAAGAAACAAGATTATTTCCTGGAGGGTCTCAACACTAGCTTACAGTATGCCCTCTCAGCCAACGAGTACCCCAATTTCCAGAAGCTGATGGATAGAGCTTTCATCATGGAAAAGAAGAGCCAGAATCTGGGAGAAGAACGTAAGCGTAGTCTGCAAGGTCAGTCTTCTGGCAGCAACACCCGTCCTCGCTTCAACCCTCCTGCCACAGGTCCAATGTTTCGCCATGAAGGGCAGAATCAGTAACAGAGGCCACCATAGAAGATGCCTAATCAGGTTGCAGGTGCGTACAAGCCACCAGTGCAGTAGCAGTAGTCGCGCCCTAACTTTCAATAGCAATGACCCAACAACAACTAGCCCCAGCAGCAGAATCGCACCGATCAAGGATCTAGCAACATCGACCCATGTTTCAGTTGTGACAACTTCGGGCACCTTGCCAACAAGTGTCCCAAGAAGCAACAAGGACAAGCACAGGCCCAGGGCAACAACAATCAGCAGCAGTAGCCTCAGCAGAATGCGATGCATGGTCAAGTCAATCACATTGCGGTGGAAAAAGCCCAGGATGTTTCTGATGTAGTGCTAGGTATGTTTTCTACAAACTATCACCCTGCTACAATTTTGTTCAATTCTGGAGTTTTGCATTCTTTCATATCATCTCAGTTTGTGAATACATATAAATTTCCAAGAGTATTAATGAAAAATCGGGTGCTAAATAGTTCTCCTGGAGGAAAAATGGAATCAAGGCATGTATGCCCTAAAATAAGTATATGCATAAGGGGAGGGTTAGACTTTATTGCTAACCTCATCATTCTGGATTTCAAGGGAATTGATAACATACTGAGAATGGACTGGTTGACCAAGTACAATGGAATCATTGAATGTGCCACAAAGTTAGTATAGTTGACACACACAGATGGAACCAAGGTGGAATTCCATGTCACGACAGAGTCAGCTATCAATGCTAGTCTCAACAATGCCAATGCAGTGGACGATAGCAGAGTGGTCAGTGAATTTCCAGATGTCTTCGCAGAGGATTTGCAAGGTATGCCACCTCATCGCGAAATTGAGTTTGTCATTGAGTTAGTACTTGGAACGGCTCCTATATACAATAGGCCATATAGAATGGATGCCAATCAATTGGCTGAGCTCAAGGAGCTAATCCTAGACCTACTAGACAAAGGGTTTATCCGCCCCAATTCTTCGCCCTAGGGAGCCCCAGTTATCTTCGTACCGAAAAAGGATGGAACTCAAAGGATATGTATATATTATCGAGCCCTGAATGAAGTAACAATCAAGAACAAGTATCCTCTACCTTACATTGAAGATATGTTTGACCAGTTGAAAGGAGCATGTGTGTTCTCCAAGATCAATCTTCGGTCTGGGTATCATCAGCTAAAGATTCGTGCTTTGGATATTTCAAAGACAGCTGTCGGTGACATAGGAACCAGGGGTCCCCGAGTCCCGAGGCCAGAACAGCAAAGTGCCACGTGGTGCCCTCCCTCAGGGGTTATCTCCCCAAGGTCCGAGAAGACCAAGTTCCGGGAGAGGGTGCTCGGGGCCATGAACAGTGGTCCCCGAGTACCCGAGTTCCCTGATTACCCGAGAAGACCAAGTACAGGGAAAAGGGTGCTCGAGGCCATGCACAGTGGTCCTCGAGCACCCAAGTTCCCCGAAGACAAGAAAAGCCAAGTTCCGGGAGAGCGTGTTTGGGGTTGCGAACAGTGGCCCCCGAGCACCCGAGTCCCCCGAGGACCCAAGGGAAGTCAGTTCCGGGAGAGAGTGCTCAGGGCCATGAACAGTGGCCCCCAAGGACACGAACAGTCAGTTCTGGGAGAGAGTGCTCGGGGCCGTGTACAGTGGCTCCCGAGCACTTGGTTCCCCGAGGACCAAAGAGAGGGCATATCCGGGAGAGAGTGCTCGGGGCTGTGAACAGTAGCCCCCGAGCACTCACAGTTCTCCGAGGTCCTGAGAAGTCCTTCGCCGGTGGTCCCCATAAAGGCTCAGCGGTGAGGTGTCAGCTGGTGAAAGGCCTCATGCTGCATTTAAGAGGGCGCATGGCCTATCACTTCCAACCACTCCCCCCACGCCTGCTGTCAGTCCCTGCCACGGCCTAGCAGGGAGGTGTGAGGACATTTAATGCACGGGTCCCATCGCGCATCATCTGGCGCACCTTGGGATAACGTCGCAGAGCTCAAGGCACCCCGCCTGCCGCCCTGCTGTGTCAGGCTTGTTCTAACTAGGCGGGCACGCCGAGCTGCTCAGTGGCTGCCCTATGGGCCCTCCCCGCGGTGTCCGTTGAAAAGTGGCATGATGACGAACAAGACCGGACGGGCGCACATTTTTAACCCTCCCCGTCACCTCACGTAGCAGCCCATGATGGTTGCTTTCCATTTATGGTGCCTTGGAACTCGCGCCATCCTTTCTGGGCACGCTACCGCCCCGACGGGTACATAAGGTGGGGCGGGCTCCCCGGAAGACAGAGAACAAGTCTGGGAGCCTTGACGAACACCGAAGCACGGAACACATCGACAAGTCCCAAAGAACAAGGAGCACGAAGCTCTAGACTTAGACAAATATTCTTGTAACCCAGCAGCTCCTCAGAGAGACATTCTCAGAGCATTTATAGCATACACACAGGACTAGGGTGTTACGCTCAGTATGGCCCGAACCTGTCTAAAAATCCCCTGAGCATTTACTCCTTCCTGCATCGAATCATTCCACCTCCACCTGCATCTCATTTACTCCCATTTATTTTTCACCTACGAAGCGGATTCAGAATCATCCACCGGCCGAATCTCAAAGGGGGTCCCTCCGGATCCCCGCTTGAGGATTCCACCATCCGACAATGGCATTTGTTACTCGATATGGTCTGTACTAGTACATAGTAATGTCTTTCAGGTTGACCAATGCTCCAGCTTACTTCATGTATCTGATGAACAAGGTCTTCATAGAGTATTTGGACAAGTTTGTCTAGTTATTTATTGATGACATTCTGGTTTACCCCAAGAACGAAGAAGAGCAGGAGGAACATCTAAGAATGGTATTGCAAAAACTTAGAGAAAACCAGTTGTATGCTAAGTTGAGCAAATGTGAGTTCTGCTTGAAGGAAGTTCCCTTACTGGGTCACATTATTCAGTAGGAGGTGTGTCTGTGGACCAATCTAAAGTAAGGGATGTTTTGAACTGGAAACCACCATAGAATGTTTTAGAGATCCGCAGTTTCTTGGATCTAGCAGGACACTATCGTTGGTTTATAGAAGGTTTCTCTAAGATAGCAAAGCCAATGGTATGTCCCGCGCCCTGAGCAACCCGCTGCCGACCAACCAATTTCTTCCCACTTTGATAGGCGGGAAAAGAAAAAGAGAAGAAGGCACGACGCTGCCCCGGTTGTACCAGTGGAGGGCCCTGCCCGCAGGCCGGCAGAAGGCCCTAACCGCAGGCTAGCGCGCCGGGTGGCTGCCGATAGAAGGCCCGCTCCCGCGAGGGCTCCTGCTCCCCCAAGGGCTCCCGCTCCCACGAGGCCCGAGCCGGGAAAGTGGTGCGAGATCCACCAGACTGAGTGGCATGACCTCACGGAGTGTCGCTCGGTCAAAGGCCTCGTCGAGTGGCACCAGAAGGAGCGCGAAGAGCGCCGCATGGGTGGCGACGACAGAGCCACCCCCGAGAACCAAGAGCTCGGGTTCCAGGAGCCCGAGCACACCATCGCCTTCATCGACGGAGGCACGTTCACGCCCTCCTCCCGCCGCTGTGTCAAAACCATGCGGTGCGAGGTGTGCTCGGCGACCCCGAGCACTGAGGTCGCGAGGCCTCTGTAGTGGTCGGACACTCTGATCACGTTCAGCCTGGCGGACCACCCCGCGAGTACTGCAGGCATGGGGCGACTACCCCTGGTAGTGTCCCCCACCATTTACGCAAAAATACCATTTGGTAGCCTATTCTTGATATAAGCCTGCATATCATTACTTTCCCCCACTTGCTGAGTACTCTATGTGCTCACACTTGCTATTTTCCCTATACCATACGACATGTATGCTGCTGCTCAGTGAGTGAAGATGTTGAAGACAACCAAGACATGGTTGTGACGTTCTAGGCACATGTCTCCCGGTCGGTTGCCTGCGGTGTTGTTGGGCACCAGTGCTTCTGTTCCGCTGCATATATCTTCATAGAAGACAATATATGTCAATTGTTGTAAGAGTTTAATGTTTATTTAATAGAAGTATTGCTTTTGTTACTTCACCTGTGACATCCTTATGTGTGTTGAACATCCTGGGCACACATAAGCCGTATCTGGTTTTAGCCGTTAAAATCGGGTGTGACAGAGGTGGTATCAGAGCCATACTGACCATAGGACACGAGCCTAGATAGAATGGTCGTGCCATAAGGTTATATTTTAAAAGCCTATTTTGAAAAAATGATCTCTGTGCTAATCTGACCTCTCAGTTTCTCTCTCTACTTACCTATTTCACTCTTTTGAGAAAAATGAATCTCCAACACTCCCCTGTTCAAACTATTAGTTGTTGAACCATCCCAGTTACTCTATTCGAGGAGGATGCACTTGAAGATCTCTCTTGGCGCTCCTACCTTGAGTGAAGATTTATATGATAAAGATGAAGATCCATTATAACAAGGAAGAATTGTCTACCACAACACTGAAGACATGAAGATCTACCTCTACGCTGCTCCCAGTTTTAGTTCTTCGAGTTACAGGAGGATTTTCCCCAATCTTCAGAAACGTTAGAGCGCTGTTAGTAGTGTGTGTTTGTGTTGTGTGCCTTGTGTGATTTGGATTTTCTGTTTGAGTGCTGGAATGCGTTGTGGGATGCTTTAGCATCTGGTAACAGCGACGTTCCTTATATGTCTATATAGCTGATAGTATAGTTGGGTTTTCTCCTTCTAGCCTTTTCTCTTCATGCCCCAACCTTCCTCTTCAATTCCGATCAGATGGTAAACTTGAAAGAAGGTCAGCCCGGTCAAGGTACCAACAACAATAATAGCAACATCCAGTAGATGCCAACTCAATTCAACAAGGAACAATTTTTGGAGACGCAGACTCAGATCCTTTAAGGCATGACTCAGAATATAGAAATTCTGCTATATATCATCGAAGCCCTGGGTGCAGAAGACGAGCGTGGAAAGCAAGGCAACATCAAGAAGAGGAAGAAATCCTTTGAAGACCATCAAGCAAACAACAGTTCTTGGTTACGTTCCACTCCTGAACAAGCATTTTGTTCTGTCAACTAGGAAGTTTCATAGGTCAAGAGAAAATTTGCAGAGTACCCCTACAAGGAAGGTGTGTTTTTGCTGTGAAGAAGAAAGACGTTATGCCAATTGATGTCCCCTGACGATAAGAAGGTGTGTGTCCACTGTGGAGAACCTACGCACTAGGTCAAAAGATGTCTCACGAAGCACCTCGCACGGAACTGGATCAACCCCAAACCCCATATGAAAATCTTTGTTCAACATTCGGACTGTCACGACTTTCAAGTTGTAACTCAAGATAGTCAAGATCGACGAGATCTCATCAAGCTCACAGAAGCTCAGTAGGCACCAAAAAAAAAGAGAGTGATACATTCCATGTCAAAGGCTACAAGTCTATCTACTTCTCAAGAACTGGAAATGTAAGTCACAAAAGTTCGCTCCTTTTTAAGTGGGGTAGTCTTCCTAGCTAACCTCTTGGTTCTGGAACCTCAAGATAGATATTGGAAACGGCTAGTCAGCAAAGGTAATGAGGCAATAAAGTGTGCTAAAGGAAGGACAGTACACAGAAGCTACACTTCGACCAGACAAGTGATTGCTAAGAACAAGTACTCTTTCCTCGGAATTAGAATATGACTTACTAGATCATCAAGGATAAGAAGGTCTGCCAAGGTCAATCACTAGATGAGAAGATCCCAGGAGTGCTAAAGCTACGGAATTCCCAGGAATCAGAAAGCACTAAGATGTATCATGATCTCAAGGATTATTATTGATAGTATGTAAAGAAGAGAGATATAGCAAAGTGTGCGACCCTATATGATACATGTCAGAGAGTCGAAAAAGTACCCCAGAGACAACTACAACCGTTGAAGATGAGGAGATATCAAAGGCAAAGTGATCAAAGAAAGTCAGCGCAATGAGGTTACCACCAAGAAGAAAAAAAAGCAATTTGGAAAGCGAGAAGAAAACTTGAAGATCAAGATCCCTTATCTCGATTTCGGTCTGCTCGAATCTCGAGGGCGAGATTCCTTTAAGGGGGGTAGATTTGTAACACCCTGATTTTCAGATTTCTCAGATTTCTAAAATTTTCCAAGATTATTGAATAGCTTCACCATTAGTATAGGTTTAAAACCTATTTTCTTAATCAATCAATCAATATAGGTTATTATTTTCTGTGCATTGTATGCTGAGTTTTGTTAGGAGCCAGGTAAATGCATTAGAGTTCTTTTTCTTTTCTTTCTGTTTGGTGTTTTGAGTGAAAAAGATTTTGAAAAGGTTTTTACAAAACTCAGTAGTGAATAAGTTAAGGATCTTAATGGTTGGAATTCAAAATCTTTGAATTCATCATCTATTCAATCCTTGATCATACCTGATCCTTTTTCTAGTTCAATTCAAATATAATACAAATTCTTGTTTAAAGTCAATCTCTCCTCTTTCTCAAATTCTACATAAATCCAAATTCAAATTCCTTATCTACTCAAATTCTTGTTCAACCTCATTTTTTTCGTTTCTCTTAAATTCACTCCGAACATAATTCAAATTCAAACCCTATTCAAATTTCTTCGTAAAAGTTTCTTTTCTAAATCCTAGATATACCTAAAGTATCTTTGGGCTCAATCTTTCTCAAGTCCAAACCCTTAGCCAAGTCTTCTAGATGGCCAAACAAAGGATCCACGAAATCTGCAAATTTTCTCGGAGTCCTGGACAGCCTCATCTTCTCATGACTTTTCGGAGTTCAAAATGGCCTCAAATGAAAATCTTGACAATACCAAAGTTGTAGGTCTCGTCGAGATATTTGATTCGAACCTATGGAAGTCCTCTTTTGGATAATGGAGCTAGGAGTTATGGCTCCTGAAATCAGTACTGCGCAGAGAAGTCCGAGTTCAAATAGTTTATCTTGTGGCACATTTTTTCGAAATCAAGATGGCGTTTTCAGAAGTTACAATGACTACCAAAGTTGTAGATCTTTTAGAGTAATATAATTTAGAATCAAGAAACGTCCAATTTGTTGTCCGGACGATGGAGATATCATCCTCAGAATAGAGAGTTGGCTGCATAGGATGGGCAGCCGCTCCTAAATGCGTGGAACATCGAGCATCTGCGCAAGTTCTATCCCTAGGCGGACATGTTTGTGCTCGGGCCAACCAGGCAGGGGGTCCCCCCGCCCAAGTTGGCCGGGGGCTGCCACCAACCATGTAAGTTACCATTTCTGTATAAAATTGTCAATATACACTCTTATTTTTGAGTTCTTTTCTAGTACAGAGAGTACTAGATGGTTTTGGTTATAGTACAAGGAGTACTAGAAGGTTATGGTGTGTAAGGTGGGGAGCCTTTTATGCTGGGTGTTGGACTGTATGGGTTACATTCACTTAATAATTGCTTAATGCTTTTGAGTCCAAATAGGATTTCATTGCTCGCATTTTCGCAAAAATACCATTTGTTAGCCTATTCTTGATATAAGCCTGCATATCATTACTTTCCCCCACTTGATGAGTACTCTATGTGCTCACACTTGCTATTTTCCCTATACCATACGACATGTATGCTGCTGCTCAGTGAGTGAAGATGTTGAAGACTACCAAGACGTGGTTGTGACGTTCTAGGCACGTGTCTCTCGGTCGGTTGCCTACGGTGTTGTTGCGCACCAATGCTTCTGTTCCACTGCAGATATCTTCATAAAAGACAATATATGTCAATTACTGTAAGAGTTTAATATTTATTTAATAGAAGTATTGCTTTTTTACTTCACCTATGACGTTCTTATGTGTGTTGAACATCCTGGGCACATATTAGCCGCATCTGATTTTAGCCGTTAAAACCGGGTGTGACAATCGACGAGTCCCGAAGAACAAAGAGCACGAAGCTCCTCAGAGAGACATTCTCAGAGTATTTATAGCATACACACAGGAGTAGGGTGTTACGCTCAGTGCGGCCCGAACCTGTCTAAAAATTCCCTAAGCATTTACTCCTTCCTGCATCCAATCATTCCACCTCCACCTGCATCTCATTTACTCACATTTATTTTCACCTACGAAGCGGATTCAGAATCATCCCCCTGACCGAATGTCAAAGGGGGTCCCACCGGATCCCCGCTTGAGGAGTTCACCCTCCGACAACGGCATTTATTACTCGATATGGTCTGTACTAGTACATAGTAATGTCTTTCGGGTTGACCAATGCCCCAGCTTACTTCATGTATCTGATGAACAAGGTCTTCATAGAGTATTTGGACAAGTTTGTCGAGTTATTTATTGATGACATTCTGGTTTACCCCAAGAATGAAGAAGAGCAGGAGGAACATCTAAGAATGGTATTGCAAAAACTTAGAGAAAACTAATTGTATGCTAAGTTGAGCAAATATGAGTTCTGGTTGAAGGAAGTTCCCTTCCTTGTCACATTATTCAATAGGAGGTGTGTCTGTGGACCAATCTAAAGTAAGGGATGTTTTGAACTGGAAACCACCATAGAATGTTTTAGAGATCTGCAGTTTCTTGGGTCTAGCAGGACACTATCGTCGGTTTATACAAGGTTTCTCCAAGATAGCAAAGCCAATGACAGAACTGCTAGAGAAAGGAGCAGATTTCAAGTGGACAGCTGCTCGAGAATCTATTTCAATGAGTTGAAGAAAAGATTAACCTCAGCTCCAGTATTGATCATGCCCGACACCCAGATGCCATTTTTGGTGTATTGTGATGCTTCTCATCAGGGATTGGGATGCGTGCTCATACAAGAAGGTCATGTAGTAGCAGATGCATCCAAGTAGTTAAGGAAGCATGAAGAGAATTACCCGACACATGACTTGGAGCTAGCTGCAGTAGTTCACGCACTCAAGATCTGAAGACATTATCTAGTAGGTCAAAGATGTGAGATCTATTCAGATCATAAGAGCTTGAAATATATCTTCACTCAATCGGATCTTAACCTCAGACAACACAGATGGTTAGATCTCATCAAGAATTACAACATGGGAATCAACTATCACCCAGGAAAGGCAAATGTAGTGGCTGATGCCTTGAGCAGAAAATCTCAAGTCAACGCTTTAACTCTTCAAGAGATGACTCCCGAGTTATGCAAGGAGTTTGAGAAGTTGAGTCTGGAATGGTGTGTAACACCGAGATAGTTGCAATAGAAATAGACTCAATGCTTGAACAAGATATAAGGAAGGGTCAGGTTGAGGATGAAAAGATTTTGGAAATCAAGCAGCTGATCAAAGTTGGTAAAACCCCAGATTTTACTGAAGATGAGAAAGGTACCGTGTGGTACAAGCACAGGATATGTGTTCGGAAATAAAGGCTATTCGGGATACAATTTTAAAAGAAGCTCATGATTCGGCATATTCCAATCACCCAGGGAGTACTAAGATGTACCGGGATCTTAAAGATTAGTATTGGTGGTACAGAATAAAACGTGCAGTAGCAGAATATGTGGCTTTGTGTGATATCTGTCAGCGAGTCAAAGCCGGGCATCAGAGACCAGCAGGTCTACTACAACCATTGAAAGTACCTGAATGGAGGTGGGAAGAAATTAGCATGGACTTCATAGTGGGTCTACCTCGAACTCAGTCAGGATGTGATTCCATATGGGTCATAGTTGAGTAGTTGACAAAAGTAACTCACTTCATTCTAGTCAAAGAATACTATAAAGGTCCGAAACTAGCTGAGTTATAAATGTCCAGGATTGTGTGTCTGCATGGAGTACCCAAGATAATTGTATCTGATCGAGGTAGTCAGTTTACCTCATGATTCTGGCAACATCTATATGAATCTATGGATACAAGGTTGAACTTCAGCTCAGCATATCACCCGCAAACTAACGGACAGACAGAGAGAGTGAATCAAATCCTTGAAGACATGTTGAGAGCATGTGCACTGAAGAACGATAATAGTTAGGACAAGAATCTGCCGTATGCGGAGTTCTTGTACAATAATAGTTATCAAGCTAGCCTCAAGATGTCTTCTTTTGAAGCCTTATACGGAAGGAAGTGTAGAACCTCGTTGTTCTGGAACTAGACCGAGGAAAGCCAAGTTTTTCATCCCGAAGTTCTGAGATAAGTAGAAAGACAAGTGCAAGAGATTAGAGATAATCTAAAAACTGCTCAATCAAGACAAAAGAGCTATGCAGATAATCGACGACGAGAACTGGCTTTCGAAGTAGCTGACTTCGTGTATCTCAAAGTATCACCGATCAGAGGTCAACATAGATTCAAGGTTAAAGGCAAGCTTTCACCTTGGTTTATTGGTCCATACAAGATATTGGGAATACGAGAAGAACTAGCTTACTAACTTGAGTTACCACCTCAACTCTCACGAGTACACAATGTTTTTCATGTGTCACAATTGAAAAAGTGTTTGAGAGTTCCCGAAGATGAGCTACTAGTAGAGGAACTGGATGTGCGAGAAGATCTCTCCTACTCACAATATCCAGTCAAGATTCTTGACATGTCAGAACGGGTTATCAGAAACAGGCGAGTCCATATGTGCAAGGTGTAGTGGAAGCATCACTCAGAAGAGGAAGCAACTTGGGAACGAGAAGATGATCTGAAGGTCGAGTTTCCCCAACTCTTCTCCGATCCTTCTGAATCTCGAGGGTGAGACTCAACCTAAGGGAGGTTTGTAACACCCTAAAATTTCAATTTTTGCAATAGTTTAAACTTTTGCTAGAATTTTAAATAGGAGTTACAACTTTTGTTCAAGAGAAGAAATTAATTTCTAAAATTTTACATTAGTTTATATATAAGTTTGATGCATTCATGCCGTCGTAGTTGCAATAGGTTTTTATGTGTTGAAAAAAGTTTGCAAAAGTTCACCAGAAGGCGCTCATTTAAACCTCTTTTGAATTTGGTTCAAAATGTAAAAAGAAAAGAAATTTCAAAATTGTAAAAGCCTCCCAGGCCGAATCCTTTTCCCTGCCCACCTCTTCCCTCCCCTCTCTTCCAACCACGTGGGCCGCCAGCCTCCTTCCCACGTGGGCCACTAGCCTCCTTCCCGCGCTGGACCGCGCCCGAACCAGCCTGCGCTGCGCCCAAGCCAGCCCCTCCCTCCTCTATCTCTCTGCCTCATGGGCCCCGCCCTGGCTAGCTGGAGCCGAGCTATGCACATTCCAGATCCGCGGCTAACCTTCTCCTACCTCCCGCCGCCCGAACCCGATCCGCCCCCAAATCGCATGCCCATTCAAATCGCCGCCTCCCCGCACCGTTTTGACTCAATTAAAGCCCGTGGCCGAGATCCCCACCCCCTATTCACTCCTTCCCAGCCATTTTCCCCCTCCATTCCCCCTCTCTAATGTGGAATCCACCGCATTTATCTCCATCAAGGCCGCCAGCCAATCTCTTCAAATACTGGCCGATGCACTCCCCTCACACGCATATAAGCCGGCCTTTGTCTCTGTGGTGAGGTTCCGCACAAATTTAACCTATTTCCCCCTCATTTCCTGCACGGTTTCACCCTCAGCGTCGTCGTCTTCTCCGTTGCAGGTGAGAGCTCCGCTGCTGTCGTAATTCTCCGTGGCTGAGCCATCTCTAACCCTTTCCTCCCCTCTATGGCTTTGCAGGGTCACCGAAGAAGCTCCCGGCCGCACTTCGGTGTCACCCGACCCATGGAGTGTCGCCCGCACGGTGACCGAGCTCCGCCATCTGCCTCTCTCCGTCACCGGCCACCCTCCGTCCTTCTCCGCCGATGAGAAGCCCATGGTAATGCTCCCCCTCGACCTCCTCTTCATTTTGCATGTCTCCCCATCAAAATCTGTGGCTGGACACGCATTCCCATGCATCTCCAGTGATGCGCCAGCGACCCCGCCGTCGTCCGCCGTGTCTATGCTGCCAACCGAGTTCATCCGCCACCTCTTTGAACCCTGGCCGTTGGATCTCAATCCTACGGCCCTAATAGCATACCCCTTCATTACTTCATAACCGGCCCACCATAGACATGGACCGGCCTTCCAGGCCATGGTCCATGGGTCCGTAGACCAATTCCACGAGCTTTTCCAATAGAAAATTAAATCGGTTTTGATTTATGACATCATAAATTAGTTTTCCAGTATAAAAACAAATCGGTTTATTCTCATAAATCAAGTAAAATTTGCAGAAGAGCCCCTAGAATGTTTTGCTCATAGTTCTAATTTGGGCAATTTTCACGCTCAAATGTTCGTAGCGATGTGTAGAATCTTTTTATGGGGTTTTTACCTAGTTTTAGTACTGTTTGATGTACTGTTCTTAGAGGTTTCCCTCGTGTGCTTTTTTCAGTTTGTTGATTAGGAGGTGAGCAGTTTAGGAATCTTCAAGATCAAGCTTTCGAGGACTTTGAGCAACCCTCCGCTGAAGGCAAGTGTCCTTGGATATTTTGACCCCTGTTTTAGGACTCATGTGTAGCTATTTATTCCTTCATTGCATGCTTGTCTAAACTGCAATCCCATGTTAGGGTTTACTAGCTTTTGTATGATTATTCTTTATCGCCACTGATGAGTCATGGTTAATGAAGGGTAGATATGCTAGTGCTGTCATAGTTGGGTAATGTTAATCTTGACTAATGTCTATGCAACCAGAATCGGGTATAGTAATCTTGTAGCAACATGGTATAGGTACCCTATCAGGATGATTGGTTTGAGGTGGTGCTGAACAGCAAGCTTGTGTTTGTTCCTGTGTGGGGTCCTAAGGACCAGTTCTTGAACATGTAACCAAGTGAATCTGCATAACCACGAGGCCTATATAGGTACAATCTGGCCAACTAATAAGCCACCTCTCTAACTCTGTGGGCACCATTGGACGATTGAGTGGCACTAGAGGGGCTTCTGCAGCGATGTAATCATTTGTTAGCAGTGAAACCTCAGTGGTGCCTGCAAGTTGGAGGGAGCTTTGTAAAGGCCCCTTAGTGAGACCCCGACTCCACACCTCGGAAGTGTGAAGCAACACGGGAATCATGACTTGTGGAGAAAGCTGTGCAAACTCTGCAGAGTGTCAATCTGGTCGATCAGCTGTGCTCACGGACAAGAGCAGACTTATACTTCTTCGGGATTAGATGGGATCAGGGTTGGTATGGTTGGTTGGGTAGCTAGGTAATGGAATTACCTGGTGAGTCTTGGTTGTCAAATGGAATCCAATGAGTCAATCCTTTTGTTATAGTGGTGTCTTCAGTAAATAGGATGCCTGTTGTTAGAGTCATTAGTTAAAGTTTGCTTGGTGCAGTTAACCGTGTCTAATCTTTTCTTGACTTAAGCCCCATAGCATGTTTGTCCTACACTTGCGGAGTACATTTTTGTACTCACACATGTTGTCCCTTCTCTTGCATTCTGCCGCCGTTCAAAAGCCGTCAATGAAGCTGCAACCTTTGACGAAGACGACTTCGACCCAGAGTTGCTGCTCTAGGCTGAAGTGCCCCTGGTTGATGCCTGTGGATTATGGAAGCTCCGCTGGCACTGAAGATCTTTAGTTCCACTGTGTTTTCTTTTAGACCGGCGGATCCTTTTGTATTAAATTAAATACGTTATTGTCATAATGGCATTGTGATGATACACTGAAGATATAAACGCATGTATGAAACTTGATCCTGACATACATGTGTTGTGCCCCTTCTGTCACACCCGGTTTTAAGACCAAAACCAAATGCGAACAATATGTATGCCAAGATCAGTTTACACATACATATAGCGACGTCATTAGTTGATAACAGACATAGTGCTCATTATTACAACGTTATTTAATGCAAAATAACCACACGGGTCTAAAGAAAATTACACAGCAGTGGAAAAGAAATACAGCGCAGCTCCGCGCCACAGGCAGTAGACCGAAAGCTCCACAAACCTAGAATTTTGCACCGTCTTCGGGATATTCTTCAAAAGCTTCACCTTCTGAAAAGCAAGCGTGAGTATTTCCAATACTCAGCAATTGGAGGAAAGATATGACATGGTGGCTTGAACCAAGATTTCCTATTCTCTAGGGTTTTATTTGCATAAAAGCCAATTTTAGCCCTAAACTATAGAAAATCAGTTTTATTTTAAAAAGGAAAGAGGCGCAAAAAGATATCTTCTAACCTCTGAGAATTCAACCATTTATTAGCCATTGAAAACATCCACCCGACTAATCATGTGAGGGTTCATGCCGCTCATAACTATGAGCACGACTGAATATTCAGTTTGACACTCTGCATAGTTTGTAAACTTTAACCATGAGTTGTGATCAGCTCTTTTGTTGGTACCCATCGGTACCATACACACTTTTGAGGTGTGCGCCAAGAGATCACTACGAGGCTTTTCTAAAGAGTCTCCTAGTATGCACTTGCCCACTGAGGTTTCACCACCGTACATAAGTAATCCTCCACCCCAGAAGCCCCCTTTTGTGCTAGGTAGAATCGGGAAGTACCCCTTCCTTCTCAACACATCCAACTGGGTCATACACCACTGGGAGAATGTCTAATTACTTACCCAAGTCGTACCATATAGGTCTCGTGGTTGTACTGTTATCATGGGTGGTCGCTCCACGAACTGGTCCTTAGTATGGTCTGGGCAAGACAGCCAACTATCCCACATGGGTAATCACCAAACATATCCATCCAAGAATATCCATGCCTGGAACACATCAACATGCACACACCAACATACCCTTCTTGCTCAAAACCTAGATTCCTTGTTGCTAATTCTCTTAACAACATCAAATATCATAACATCCTTTCTACCTCAACTTTTAGTTTCAAAGCTCAGATTCATCATCTACAAACTACATGATCATCTAAAAGCATGGCTAAGCATAAACATGATTTTACTGAGAAATAAGCATCTACAAGTGTAAAGCCTATATATAAGTCTAGTTTTTGCTATACTACCCATTTCATCACAAAAACAGTAGCATGCTTTGTAAGGACTAACTTTATAATAATACGTGGCTCGCAACATGGTCAATATACTTGCCTTCATCAAGGTGATGCACAATTCCTTCAAAGTCTTCTTCCTGGAAATTCTCGAACTCTTGGACTGAATCGTCTACACGAGCACACAATCAAGCATAAGAACAGTACACTAGACAGCACTAAAACTGGATTAAAAACCTTATAAAATGATTCTACACATCGCTACAAGAATTTGAGCGCAAAGATCGCCTAAATCAGAGCTAGGAGCAAAAAGTTATGAGCGTTTGAAGTTCCAGGGGTGTTTCTGCAATTTTACTTATTAACAGAGAATAAACCAATTATTATTATATTAAAAAACTGGTTTATTGCGCAATGATGATGTCATAAATTAGAAAAGAATTATTTCTGAGAGGAAAAACCGTGTGGACCGAGTCCACCGGGCGGTGAACTGAGCGGAGCTCCTGGGTCCACCGTGGACCAGAGGTGCTGGAGCGGCTCAGCACGGCGGCGGGCGGCCAGAGGATGGCCAGAACCGAGCGCCGATGGTCGGGATGCTCTGGCGAGCTACGGAAGATGGAGAGGAGGCACCGATGAACTCACCCCAAGAGACGAGGAGACCGGAGCGATGCCGGGGAGACCAGGCGACGGCGGCGGAGGTCGGTGAGGCTGCGTGAGAGGTGTTCTGGCGACCGAACGGTGATGGCAAGCCGCAGAATTGAGTCCGAGGTGTCCTGCGAGGATGAAGAGCGAGTCAGGGAGGCCGAAGATGGCACAATGGCGCGAAATTGGTGGCGGCGGAGCTCCTCATTGGAGCCGAAGAAGAAGAGGCTGGCGACGGTGATTTGAGCGAGGAAAATGGGGTACAAGTAGTGCAAAATACGTGGAACTTTGCCAAAGAGAGGATGGGTGGCTTAAATAGAGGAGATGGCAGCCGGAGTGGTCAAAATTGGAAGAGAAAGGGCCGACGGCCATGGCTTTGATGGCCGGCGGTTTTTCTCACCTTGAATGTGCAATAGAGAGGGGGAAAGAGGGGGAAACGAAAGAGGGGGCCTTAATGGCGCTTAAGGGCTCAAACCCGGTCTTTGATGGGAGAGGAGAGGGCACAGGGGAGACAGAAATGACCGGCGACCTTTGCCACACAGGCACGGCTAGAGGATGAAGAAAGGAGCCAGGGCGGGCGGCTCGGCTCGGCTGCAGCGTAGCTCGGCTTGGCGCGGCTTGAGCTGGGCCAGCTGGTCAACGAGGGTGGGGGCAACTCGGGAAGGGCAAGCCGGCTCGGCCTGGTGGCCAGCCCAGCACGCGCGGGAGGAGGTCGAGCCGAGGCCCAAGCGGGAGAGGGAGAGGAAACCAGGCCCGAGAGAGGAAGGGAAGGAAGGTTTGGGCCGGATTTTGAATGGATCTTGGCCTGAGTTGAAGATTTGTTGTGCCTGGTTGTCCCTTTAAAACTAGGTGTTACAATTTCCGACTCCTTAGTCTCCTCCACGCAGAAGATCTCCAACTCCTCTGCCGTCACCACCTACACCAACTAGGGGTCCGAGTCCTCTGCCGCTAGCACATGCACAACTTAGAAGTCTGAGTCCTCTACCGTCAGCACCTGCACCATATAAGAAGCCGATTTCATCTCAGAAATCACTTTTATCTCACAAGCAAGCGCCACCTAAGAAGTCAGCACCACCTTAGCAGTCAGAACAAATGCCTGAGGAATTGAGGCAGATAGTGAACGTCAGTATAACTAGACACTTCAAACCTAGTGAGCCTAAGAAGAAGGATCCAATCAATCCTTCAGTGGAAAAAATTTTCTTGTCCATGGACAAACAAAAATATATTCAAAGCTTAAATTGGACTATGAGCGCACTAAGGATAAGCCATACCTGAAGCAGAGGGCGATCCAACAGTTTCTTGCAGAAGCCAGACTTACATAATCCCAAGTTGCAGGGGAGGCCCCAATTGAAACTACAACTCTTAAATAGTTGTTTCCGTTGGACAAACCGCTGGTCAAGCCAGATGTGATGGACAACCTGTCCTATCAAATTTGGAAATTTGATTAGTGGTACATGACAGAGTCGAGCAAGGGTAGATCAATGTTCAGTGCCAAAATAAAAAAATGAAGATTTCTTCAATAGGATGACATATTATGGCTGGGATTCAAGGAAATTTATAACGTGTATTAGCAAGACACCCTCTACATGTCTATCATGACTTGCTAGACACTGTAAGTGTCTTATATGTATAACTCATGGTTTACATTGTTCTATCATTTAGTTGCATCTCTAACTTATTTCTTATATAGAATGGAGTTACAGAAATGCAGGAAAGAGTGCATTTACCGAGTAGGATTCCTCAACTAAACACGAGTCAACATGATGCTTGTAAGAGATAATCCAGCCGAAGTCGAGGACTATGTGTGCAAGGCTATGATCGAGCTACAATACAAGACATACATACTTTTAGCCCACAACTTTATATATGTGTTTCCCTACATGCTCATTCTACTCTTTTATGCGCAACTTGATGTAGGGACTAATTAGCTACGGTGATGTTTGCAGCTATCATTGGATCATCCTTGTCATCTAGCCAGACATTAGCAAGATCGTTGTAATGCACTCACAAAGGAGACCACAAATACAATTTCAATCTACCATAGACTTGCTAAACAGGTAAAGTCCATCATTTTGTTATTCGCTCTAGTAACCGTCCATTCGATTGAATCTATGTTTAATAATACTATTTATAATTACGTAGAGGGCATACACACGATGATGTAAGAAGAGTTCGATACCGTCCATATGCGAAGGATTTCAATATTCAAACCAACTTTCCGGTACGTACGAAATATCCATGTCTCCAATTCCTACTAAATGACTTGTTCCATGCCATTGATGTTTCAATATTTTTTCAGTGTAACAGGCAGGAATTGGGTAACAATTTATGCGCCTTCTATGTATGTGAATTCATTTACGGATTCACCAGAGACAAGGTGATCCAAGAGGATACAGAGGTATGTAAATTCATACTTGTGCATACTTCTCAGATTATATACATGTTCAATGATTGATTTCTTTAATTCTTCTAATGACAACTAATCAAATTGAAGACAAGTAAACTCCTACAACGTCACATTAACGCAATTCAAGAAAAAATCATCTGGTTCATCAATAATGAAATGATAAGTTAAAAAGTCGAGTTTTATGAGCTGGCATATAAAGTGCGACCTTCAATAAGCACTCGAGATTTACCGAGTTCGACAGCTTCAAGTAGCAAGAGAGCTTGAACTACTTATCATTCTTGTAGATTCTTATTTCGAACTTGATGTAAACCTGTTATGAATGACTTGAATTTGTGTATGTATATGTGACTTGTGAACGAAATGTGTCAAGCTAGCAAGATCTGTGATGAATTGTGTATGCGTTTGTGTGCGCGCGCGTGCGCTTATGTATATGTCTATTTTCTGAATATGTGATATGTGCAGTTGTCAACAATAGATAGATTTGAGAGGGAGGACAGGGATTATCACTGCCGGTTTATTACATGAACCAGCAATGATAGTTGGGTTATCATAGCTGATACATACCATGAACCGACCGTGATACTTACTATCATTGTTGGTTCCGGAGCCGACAGTGATAATCATAGATTATCACTATTACTTAATCACTACCTATTCAAAAACTATAGTAAAATAGTTTTTGAACCAACAGTGATGAGGGGTTTTGTAGTAGTGAGAATCTATCCATATGTGACCAACTTAAGGAGATAGCTATTATGGGCTATGGTGTGATTCCCCCTTTGAGGTACCGAAATTGTTTCACATAGGAATACATAATCACTAGCACACAAAGTTTTCTTTTTTTTTTGGCTGGGAGACAAGAATGGAAAGCTTTGAGCTCCACTAAACGACAACACCAACAGTGCAGACACAAACCGGCACCACTCAAATTCCTTCTTTCCTCAACATAGTGAATATCTAATTACCAAGGGAAATGTCTAGATCCATTACTCCACCGTAGTTTGGATGAACTAGTCTGATTGGCGCGTATACGTCGCGCTTATTTTATTTTTACTGTGTAGAGCACGACAAAAGAAGACTAAAAAATTAAGTTCACAAATTTTGTACATTTCAATATTTATTTATAAAATTATTAATGTGTTTATTTATTTATAAAATTATTAATGTTAAACACATTAAATTAATTATAGAGAAAACAATATTACTTTTATGCATGCACATAGTTTTAATATGTAAGTGAAAATAATACTAACCTAAAAAAATTAGTTTCATATTTTTTGAGTTTTAGATATTTTTCTTTGCATTTTAGATTTTTTAAGCTGATTTATTAATGTAACAAATGTTCATTTTGATATTTTTCTAGAATTTTTGGAAAAGAAAATTACATAAGTATGTATATACGTATATATATATACATATATGCCTATACGTATATATATATATAGGTATATATGTATACGTATATATACATATATACGTGTATGTACATATACGTACTCAGCCGCACTGCTACAGTAGCATGGGCTCTGAGAGGCCTCCAATTCCTCCACGGTTAGGATATAGTATTGATATGCAGCTGCACTGGGCCTCACTAAAAGAACCACATTTAACCCAGACTTAACAAAGCAAAAGGATATGAAGACAAACTCCTGAAAGAAATGAGCTAGACAAAACCAAAGGGTGAACATCAGGGATCCACAACCTGATATTGAGGAACTCAGCTATGATGAAGGAGAGCAAGGATCCATCTCCACTCTATAATCAATGAGGATGAGTCAAAGCCGTGAAGTAATTCATTACCATCTCCAACACCACCTTGATTTTCCCCAACTGCAAACTTCGCATCACAATCTTGACAGGGCAGCCTCCATGACCTATCTCCAAATTCCATCTATTTCCTTACTTTTTCATGAATTTGAATGAGAAAAATCATTATCTCAATCCAACAATCCATATCTCTGTTTCTTGAAACTCATAAGCTAAAGAGAACATCATGGACATTTTCTTTCAAAGCTGACTCTTCCAATCTTCAAGAGAATCTTAGTCCAAAACTAGGAAATAACAAAGAAATAACTAAGCACAACTTACTCATACCCAAGACAGGGCACTACAAGCCTCCCGTTGCAACTACCTAACCACTGGCACAACAATACAAGATAATAAATATTTAGCAAATAAAATATATCGATGCAATGAATGACCAGAACCCATCATGTTGTGTACAGTGTGTCAAGTTTTATATTTTCAAGGCTAAGTCAAGTTATAATCAATAAAGTGACCATGATTCTCTAAAAAAAACTAGTCACTCCTCACATGATCCTCTTGATGCGAGGCATCAGTTGGCAGAGAAAAGAGGAAACTGGAATGGGTCCTCCGATCAGTCATGATCGCGTGAGAAAGACGCATGTGCTGCTATTGCAAAGGAGCATCAAAAATGAGAAAGGCATCTAGGACCCTTCATATGTAATCGTTTGCATGTAATTAAAGCTTCGATAAAGAAAGGTGATGTGGGATGGTCCCCAATCCCACACTATGTCTGACTTGCTTGTCTTTTTAGCTATTTCAATTATACCCTTAACTCTAACCCGTTGAGTGCAGGTGCTCGCACCAAAATATCTTCACTCACGCGTAACTTCTTACGCAAGAGAGGCTCCAAATTAAATCACAATTTTCTAGAAAAAGATATCACAACCTGGTATGCAGAATTTGTCCGTGTGACCAACTCAAGAAGATAGGTATTATGGACAAGGCTGTTCTTCCCCTTCAAGGTACCGAAATTTGTTCACATAGAAATACATAATCAGTAGCACACAAAGTATATTTTGCTAGGAGACAAGAAAGGAAAGCTTTAAGCTCCACTAAAGCACAACACCAACAGCGTCAAACACGAATCGGGACCACTCAAATTCTTTGTCTCCTCAACGTAGGGAACATCTACTTACAAAGGGAAATATCTAGATCCATTACTCCACTGTAGTTAGGATGAGTATTACGGGCATCTCTTGCTTATACTATTCAAACACCATGTTATGTAGATAGATAAAAAGTAACACCACTCAGTCTCAGTGGTGATACCTCAACACAAATCAAAGCTATCAGAAGAACTTAATTAATAAAGGGAAACAAAATGTTTACTGGCCCACTCAGCTATGAATAGCCTAAGAGATCTCTAAGTGGAAGTTGCAATGCTCTAAAAACTTGGGTTGCAATCATTCAACTGCTCTTTCTACCACTATTAAAGAAAACACATCAAAAGATATAGATGAAAAAATAGGTTGCATATCAAGATAGGGGCAAAATCAATACATAACTCTAGGTCTTGGTTTGTAACTCACAAAGAAATGGAATTAGTACCCTCACCATAAAAAGCTGATGAATATGAAGCGCGCTACGTCTGGCTAATAAAACCACAATTAACCCTGATTTAACAAGGCAAAAGGATATGAAGACGAACTTCTAGAACAAACGAGTTCGACAAGACATAGAGCGGTTGCATATTCATCAGCTTTTCATGGTGAGGCAAGACATGAGAGCCAAAGTTGCATCAGAAATAAATTTTGGTTTCGATATTGTAGCCACTATAAGTAACGATTCGTGACTAAAAATGGTACTGATATAAACTATCAGTGCTAGTTCGTGTTACAAATCGATCCAAATTTATATCAGTGCCGGTTTGTAACACGAACTGGCACTGATAGTCGGTATCAGTGCCGATTTTTTGTGGCTCTATCATACTTTGAACGTGGGAGATTAAGAACTGACAGTGATATATTTACACTATTAATTCTTACACAACCGGTAGTGATGAGTTGTTATCTATTACCGGTTCTGTAGTAGTGCTAAGTTAAGTTCTAATCAATAAAGTGATCACGATTCTCTTAAAAAAAAAAACTTGTCACTTCAACACGCGATCCACTTCATGATCCGCTTGATGCGATGCATCAGTTGGCTGAGAAAGCAGTAAACAGTAATGTGTCTGTCCTCCGATCAGTCATGATCGCCTGAGAAAAATGCATGTGCTGCTATTGCAAAGAAGCATAAAAATGAGACAGGCAGCTAGGACCCTCCATGTGTAATCGCTTGCACATAATTAAAGCTTCGATAAAGAAAGGCCATGTGGGATGGTCCCGCAGTCCCACACTATGTCTGACTTGGTTGTCTTTTTAGCTGTTTCGATTATACCCTTGACTCTAACCCGTTGAGTGCAGCTGCTCGCACCAAAATATCTTCCCTCCTGCGTATAGTATACATCCACACATCTTTGCTTCTTTTTTATATTGGTGCATTGTCAGAAAATATGATATGAAAATCAACCAACTCATGATATGGTGATCCTAATCCTACTCATGATTCATTTGGCAGTTTCTATTGACAAGATTCCCCAGCGAAATCTAGCATCATTTCTAAGTTGACAATATTATGAGGAATACACGGAACTGAGATGTAGCAGAAGGGACTATACGGCAGAATAAAACTCTGTTTGTCATTGCGGTGATTTTTTAAAAGTGCTTTTTAATTTCTATTTTTGGATGCCATCGTTAGTTGGAAGCATCTTCTTAGGAACTATAACAGCAAAAATCACACTAAGAATGACAAATATTTCTCTAACTAACTAGATTCTACAACACAACAGCCGCAAATAAACCCTAAGCAAATGGAATAAGAGAATTTCATATTATATTTGATAAACAATGTTTAGAGGACGAACTAACAAATTAGCATAATATGTCTAATAACACAAGACATTAAAAGTAAATTTCACTAAATTCAAACAGGAAGATCTATGTTCGTTCTCTCATTCTAACGTAGCAGTTAGGTATAACTACAATATGTGCCTTAAAAGACAAATTCAAACATCAACTGAAGGGAAAATCTAATGATATAATTCTTGGCTCTTCTTTATTCTGAAGATCACAATGATGAGCTTGTACAAATTGCCCAGTTAGAGTGTGCTTGCTTGGTTTGCTTAATGATATTTGTTTTTGAGATTTGGCAGCAACTAATTTTAGTTCAGTGTGAGATCAAAACTCAAGGCACTCATAAGTTGGTCCTATTATACTGCCACAGCCTTTGCTGCTGGGCATATGTTTCATGTCTTACAGCTTTTAAGACCACATCATAATGCTAAGTATGGTCTGAAACCTTAAAGATGCCAAACAAGTTATTTTATTTTATTTTTATAATGAGAACTGTAAATCTAATATTCTCATTATTTATTGGGTGAATGTGTACGAGTCTACACAATCAGGAGCACAAGCAAGAAGGGACAGCAGTTAATATAATTTCACGAGTTAAGTTTGTCTTGTCACTTGTTCATTATGCTTGCCGCTATAAGCTTGTTGATTGATTAAGAAATAATCATGCAACAACAAAATCCCCACACAGCAAATAAAGAGGAAGAAAACATAATACTGGATTTAAATATGTTACAGTTTCACCCCAAGCTTAAGATTGTCTATGTCATACTAAAGATTAGCTAAATTTGCGCAACCTTAACTAAAGCCAGTACCTAAATCAAGCTGAGATCATATATGCTCATGCCGAATAAAATTGAACATAAGTTGAACCGTTGAAGCTAGAAAACCAGCCTAAAGGTGATTATCTCACATTTAATATGTTAACTATCATGGAACTATCAGCAGAACCTCACACCTGTAGGTCAAAGAGTTAAAAAGTTCACCAAACTTAGATATAGGGAAATAAAGTAACATTTGTACTCCTGTTGTAACCAAACTAAAGTCTACAACTGGTCTGCGCATAATCTAAGCTATTTTTCTTTTAGAATATAAGTCATTTCAACTCTATAGTACCCTAAATTAAACATTTGTTATTGAGATTATCTTTACGACTTGACAGGTGCACATTCCCCATTTCTCGTATCACCTCGATTCAATTGTGTAGAAAGATTTATTGAACATATGTCAAACCTGTCATCGATTCCTTTGTTTATAATTCCTCTTTCAGAGCAAGTGTTTACCACAAGACATTTACAATTGCTTTTATGTAATGCACTTAGAGCAAAATCTCTTAAATTGCTTTTGATACAATGAACATGGTCTTGCAATAGGCTAATAGACATTATTTTTAAAACTTTTGTTACTGAGTTAGCAGGCTAGCAACATTGTCATGACCATAGTTATTATGGTGTTGCTATAGCGTTGCTATATCGGTGTGGTGGAAACTTGAGGCCTGCCACGCCGACACCATGTTGCGAGCTCGTATGGCGTCCGCCAAATCAGCATGGTGTCCTCGTTGTGCTACTAAGGTGTCATGTGGCAAGCAAGGAAGTCATGGTAGGAGCCATACTAAGGAAGAAGCAGCAGATCCCGGCGGCGGGGAGGAAGTACGTTGTGTGAGTTCCTGAGGAGGCAGCTCATGCTGTTCGCGAGCTCCAAAGGGGAGACCAGCGGCAGAGGAGGGGTGTGGTCTGCCGCAACGGCGAGAACGTGAACGCGGTGGCACGCATTGGGCAACAAAAGGGGCGTGAGGGTGAGAGCTTGGAGTGCCATAGCGATCGGCGAGCTGGGCTTGCAGCGGCAGCGCTTGATGAGGAGTTGAAATGAGCGAAGAGGCCAAGGCGGATGTAGGTGGCTTATATATGTATGTGCTAAAACCCTAGGGGATCGAGGAAACCCTAAATCTGCTATGGGCTTTTACGCCGGACCTAATAGGCTGTGGTTGATGCTAGGCCTTGATAAATAATTCCGAATCCTCTTTCTTCGTTATTGTTTTGGGCAATGGTTTGAGGACAAAAGCATTGCTGGTTAAATGTCTTAATCACCTAAAAAATGTCTTAAAATAAATTATGTTGATTAATGACCGATTCTTCACAGTATTACAAAGTACAAACACTAGTACAGATGTTTTTGGCCGGGAAAACCTGAAACACATCAGTAAGGTTTCTTCTTGACCTATGATTAAGGGTGAAAATAGGCCAGATTTTTCCTACCCACGTGATAGTTCGAACTATTTTAGATGCTAATCCGATATTGGATATCGGATATCCAAAAGGAATATCAGATTGGATTTTGGATAGTTGTATCGGATTTGTATGTTGGGAGCTAGGTATAAGTTAGATCTCGAACATTTGAGAATAAAATTGGATATATCTGAAGACTATCCGATAACTATCTGAGCCTATCTTCCTGAGCTTGTAACTTCTTCATATGGAATTGGATAGAGACAATCTTTATATCAAAATTATAGCTCTCGACAAGATCTACAAGTTTGTAGTAGATACTATTTTCATTTGAAATTATTAATATGTTCAAATAATTAATAGAAATTTCAGCCAGCATATTGGACACTCGTAACTTCTTCAATTTCACTCTAACATAACTCCTTTCACGGGAGTATATTGCTGATTTACTTGTTGGACCTCTAATGTAGTTGAGTTTTAGATAAGTGGAATGGTCAAACAATCATAACAAATACGATATATATGGTTGTTGCTTTTACTCAATATCCGAATAAATATTTGTGGCCGACATTGTCTGCATCTGACTCGTCACATATTCAATCTGTATTCATAACCGAGACTATCCGCATCCATATCTGTATCTGACACCATCCATACCCGGTTTCGATTCTGATAAAAAATATGAGATAAGATATAAGATCAGCGATATCCATCCATATCCAATCCGATTATATCCCTAACTATGACGTATATGTTCCTAATATATATATATATTTATAGCTATTAGGCGTATGTTCCTAATATATGTTCCTAAACTCGGATTGGTCCTCCCATCAGTCATGATCGCGTGAGAAAAACGCATGCGCTGCTATTTCGAAGGAGCATAAAAAATGAGACAGGCAGCTAGGACCCTCCATGTGTAATGGCTTGCACATAATTAAAGCTTCGATAAAGAAAGACCATGTGTGATGGTCCCCAGTCCCACACTATGTCTGACTTGCTTGTCTTTTTAGCTGTTTCGATTAGACCCTTGACACTAACCCGTTGAGTGCAACTGTTTACACCAAAATATCTTCCCTGACGCGAATAGACAACTTCTTACCCAAGAGACGCTCCAAATTAAATCACAATTTTCTAGAAAAAGAAATCACGACCTGGTTTATAGAATGTGTACCTGTGTAACTACCTCTAAGAAATAGGTATTATAGACTATGATGTGCTTCCCTTCGGGGTAAAAAGAAAATTTTCACACAGGAATACCTAATCACTAGCACACAAAATGTTGGCGGTTGGCCTGAAATAAACTGTTTCTCTAACGTCTCTTTTTTTTTCTGAACACATAGATAGACTCGCTCTCACGAATTAATCATAAGAACTTTATCAACCTGCTTGGGTACTGTGAGGAGGAAGAGCCTTTCATGAGGATGATGGTGTTGGAATATGCGCCCAACGGAACACTATACGAACATCTCCATGGTAAGAGCTGTTTGTGCTATTCCAATTTTGGATTGTTTACTCTCCGAGCTTTGTGGTCAAATCAAAATGCTTTGCTCGCTTTTTGCAGTTGAGGAATTTGATCATATTGATTGGAATGGTAGGCTGAGGGTAGTTATGGGAGTAGCATACTGTATCCAGCACATGCATGAGCTCAACCCTCCTAGAACACACCCTACCTTAAAGTCAAGTGCCATATTGCTATCTGAGGATGGAGCTGCAAAGGTATGAATGTGCTTATGAACGCTTTAGCTTTTGTTTCAATGAATTTCTGGATACTGGAGACTTCCACAAGACGATTCTGTAACTGATTGTCTGCCGAGATTTAATAATCTATAGGACTTAATCATTGTGAGGTATCACTTCAGGACATTATACCTTTGATTTAGAGTATCGGTTATTTGGCTAAAATATGAATGGGATGTGCACTTGTCTACTCCATAAATTGTATTGATCATTTCCCAGTTCACTTGGACAAAAAAATAAGTGAGATAGATCAGCACATCACATAATGCTTTGCTCCTAAAACTGAGTCCTTTACACAGATAGCAGACATGAGTGTTTGGCAAGAAGTATAATCCAGAGGACATATGCCCCAGAATGATGACTTTGTTGATCACCATGAGCCAGTAGCTGCTGATCCAGCTGGGAATGTATGCAGTTTTGGTCTGCTCATGCTGGAAATCATCTCAGGAAAGCCTCCATATTCCGAACACAAGGGCTCCCTTGCAAACTTGGTAATGACCATTGACGGTGTAGGAAACATGCCCTTAGATTGATTGTCTAAATTACATAAGGGCATGTATGTGATTTTGGTGATTAATGACAATATAGTCAATAAGACTAACATGTTTGTCAAGTATATGTTTTAGTAGGTCTCATGGATGCAACAAAAGAGAAGTTATCGAAGCCGGAATAAAGAAAGGAATGAATTGGACTTGTTCCATGAATTTTGATGTGATCAAATGGGTTGGATTTCTGTATAATTTTGTAGAGTTCTTCACAAGATTTCAATAGAGTCCAAGATCATCAAAATCGGAGTTCGGAGCGAAAAGTTATGCCCAAAATACAAAACGCAGTTGTGCTGAAATTTGCCTCACCGGATTATCCGGTGCTCACAATGAATTTTGATGTGATCAAATGGGATGGATTTTTGTATAATCTTGTAGATCTATTCACAAGCTTTCAATAGAGCCCAATATCATCAAAATCGGAGTTCGGAGCGAAAAGTTATGCCCAAAATACAGTTATGCTGAAATTTGCCTCACAGGATAATCCGGTGATCAAAATCAACATAACTCCGGTACTTCAGAGGAATATCCGGTGCTCAAATCAACATAACTCCGGTGCTCAAATCAACATAAGTCCGGTGCCTCACAGGATAATCCGGTGCTCACAAAATGAACTCACCGGACTAATTTTTGCAGAGAGCTCCAAAATAAACTTATGGGCATAGGATAATCCGGTGCTTTTGTCCGGTGTTAACTAACTCATCACATGATAATCCGGTGCTCACAAAATGAACTCACCGGACTAATTTTTGCAGAGAGCTCCAAAATGAACTTATGGGCATAGGATAATCCGGTGCTTTTGTCCGGTGTTAACTAACTCATCACAGGATAATCCGGTGCTCACAGTTGAGTTTGAGTGGGTTCCAACGGCTAGTTTCTCTGATGTACTCACAGGATAATCCGGTGCTTGTACTACTATCATCACAGGATTATCCGGTGCTCACAATTTTCTGAGCCGTTGGGGCAACGGCTAGTTGGCGGGTTTGAGGCTATAAATACTCCTCCACTCAGTCATTTGAAGGTGCTGGAGTCTAGAGAAGTTTATGTATACTTGAGAAGACATCCAAGCCACCAAAGTGCTTAAGTGATCAAATCCAAGACGATTAAGCACACCATTAGAGAGTGATTAGTGCTTGTAGGCCTAGAGAGAGTGTAGCTAGTTGATAGCTGCATAGAGAGTGGATCAAGGAGTGATCCTAACTTGTACCAAGTGGTACGCCGGCACCTTAGAGTCTTGGTGACTCGCCGGTAAGCTTGTTGACCCTCCGACTTTGTGTGGAGAGGCGGCAAGGTATTTGTGCGGGGACGCGGAGACCCTTGCCTTTGTGGCTCAAGCTCCGAAGTGATCACGGCGACGAGGAACCGGAAGAGAGGCTAGTGGTGAGACCTTGCCTTGGTGGTTTGGTGGCTCATCCGGGTAGAGGCCTTGTCTTTGTGACTTGGTGGCTCAAAGGCCGTGACCGGGTGCCGACCGGGAGCATATCCTTTGTGGAGCTCCAACGTGGACTAGGGGTGGCTTTCATGCCATCGAAACCACGGGATAAAAATCCTTGTGCCGAGTTTGTTCTCTCTACCCTCTTTACACTTCCGCATTTACATTCTTGCAATTTACCTTACTAGATAGGTTGCAAGTTTCCTTAATCGGTAGAGTAGACACGCTAGATAAACCTAGAGCACATTTAGATAGAAATTGATATAGGTTTATCTTGTGTTATTTTTTGAGCCAGTTTAGTTCTAAGTGTCCTAATTCATCTCCCCTCTTAGGACGTCACCGATCCTTACAGACGGCAAATACACTATGCATAGTTACTAGTTACTGAAATTGGAAAATACACAAAAATGTGTCTTAAAGTAACAAATGTTACTTTTTCTGTCAGGCTTTGGAGTGCATTAGGGATGACCAGAGCATGTCTTGTTTACTTGATCCTACCTTGAATGCTCACAAAGAAAAGGAGCTAAAAATCATTTGCGAGTTGATCCAGGATTGCATCCACAGCGATCCGAAAAAGAGACCAAACATGAGAGAAATCGCCACTAGATTGAGAGAAGTAACAGCGATTACACCGGAGACGGCAACGCCGAGGTTATCTCCACTTTGGTGGGCAGAGCTTGAGATCCTTTCAGTTGAAGCAAGCTAGGGAAAATGTTCATATGATATCGTTCTTACAAGCAACACTGAGGCTCTGTGCATACTGTCATGCAACCCTGTACATCTCAGTTGTGCATTAATTTCATCTTTTGTTGTAATTTCCCCTTAAATTCAATCGCCGGGTTATTTTTCTCGTTTCTTCTCCACTTTCCTCTGTATACTAAACATACTTGGTGTGAGAATAGAATGATTCATGCCATTAGAAAGCGTGATTTATTAATCCAGATCATTATCAGTGCGTTAGCTATACACGAATGGTGCCCAATATGGCATAGAGACGAGTACACATTCTACAAAGACTCAAGGTCTCGCTTTCGAAATATTAATCCAGATCATATATGTCCGTTTACCCGCACAAAATAAGCATCCATTAGAAAGCGTACAGAACGTAGTACCACCAATATCTTTTGCCTGGACATTATCAGTGCATTCAGCACTTGCGACAAAGGAAAAAAAAGGTTACTACATATGCAGTACAGAGTATCCAGTGATCAAGCTTTTGGATTCTCTGAATTCATCCTCAAGCGGCAGTTTTCCTCCATGCAAAGCTGCATCAATTTTTGATCCTGCAGCGGTCGTGACCATCAGCACAAGAAGGAGCCATTGACAATGAAACCAAAATATTTGCTGGCACTCCTCCGTCCACTTGCAGACTCTAAATACAAATTAGAAACAGGTTTAATCCGAAACGTCCGGCATTCGGATACTACTAATTTACACATCCAATCCGATCCAATTACCGCCAGCAATTAACAATTGCCTTACAGACTTGATTACCCTCCTTCGCTACTTCACCCAGCCATTATTTAACTGTCAAGCATGAAATAAAAAATAATCAGAGCAAGGATTTAAATAACATGGTGCATTGGGGAGATGGCCAAATGCATTTTTAAAACTAATTCTGAACAATTTTAGCATGTAGGCTACTGTGAAAAGGTAGCACATAAATCAATTAAGATTCTATGAAAAGGCAGTTCATATAAGAAAACTCTTGTTTAACCGAAAATAAAAGATCCTTCAACGAACTGGATAAGTTGTTTGCATTACTACTGAAATGTAGTGAAACTTGACACAGTAATATCAAGTGCACTTCTAATTTCAAGTATATGCTAGCAGCAAAAGTTGGACTGTGTGCTTGCTCAAATAGAGGGATTAAGGTACATACTGACTTCGCATATAGGTGCTATTGCAAGATACAACCACAAACTGTAACAGGGTACACATAATGCAAAAAAATTAAATAATAAACACCATGTTAGCTGTACACCTCGTAACTTAAGTTACCTTAGCATGGTACCAGAAGATTCAAAATTATTTCTTGAGCATTTCAATGCATTATACATATCCTTTCTTGTGGCAACAGGGAAGACAAACAAATACAGGACTGATGAAAGAATGCTGAGTAGATATTCATACATAAAAAATCTATTGAATCAGATGTAAGGCGACATTACCAATTGTCCAGATACAAAGGTATTGTGTTGCATATATGTATAAAGAGTATCGAGTGGTTCATCATAGCTCTACAAATATTAGTGATATCCTTTTATTGAGCTTCCATTAATATCCATAAAATATATGATACCTCCTACCAACCGGTATCACCGTAAATGCCCTCTAACATATATCCTGATGCAATCACCCAGAATCCATTCTACTGAACACAATGTGTCAAGTTTTAATCAATAAAGTGACCACGATTCTCATAAAAAATTACTCACTCCTACACGCGATCCACATGATGAACCGCTTGATGCAAGGCATCAGGTGGCGGAGAAAAGAGGAAACTGGAATGGGTCTTCCGATCAGTCACGATCGCGTGAGAAAAACGCAGGTGCTGCAATTGCAAAGGAGCATCAAAATGAGAAAGGCAGCTAGGACCCTCCATGTGTGATCGCTTGTACCTAATGAAAACTTCGATAAAGATGTAGAAAGGCCATGTGCGATATTCTCCCAGTCCCACACTATGTCTGACTTGCTTGTCTTTTTTAGCTGTTTCGATTAGACCCTTGACTAACCCGTTGAGTGCAGTTGCTCGCACCAAAATATCTTCCCTCCTCCTGCGTGTTACTATAAACATCCGCACATCTGCCATTTTCTCCACCTTCTCTGTGCAACCGGCAACCCGGCTCGGCTCCCCCCACACATCTCTGCCAGTTTCCAAAGCACTGTCGTCCACCTCGGCCGCGAGGTCCGACTCCGGTGTTGGCCGCGGCAGGGGCCTCCCCTTGTGTAAGCAAGTCCGCCCTGTCTCTAGCTTCCTCCTCGTGCAGCAATAACCAACGCCAGTACATGGCTGATTGCTGTCGTTTCTGTTTCAGCATTATTAATTGTCCTCAGATATCTTCGTGAGGATCCATGGAGATCGCCATTGGCGCTGCGCGCTGGGTGGTGGGCAGGGCGCTGAGCCCCGTGACGGACGGCCTGCTGGAGTCATGGGCGGCTAGCTCTGAGCTTGGACCCAACGTCCGCGCACTCAAGCTGGAGCTGCTCTACGCGCAGGGGATGCTTAACAACGCCCGCGGCCGGGACCTGAGCAACCCCGCGCTGGCGCAGCTGCTGCTGGAGCTCCGGCACCTTGCGTACAACGCCGACGACGTGCTGGACGAGCTGGAGTACTTCCGCATCCAGGACGACCTGGACGGAACGTACGAGACCACGGACGCCGCCGACGACCGGGGTCTCGTCGTCGGAATCATCTTGAACGCTCGCCACACGGCCAGGGCCGTTGCGAGAAAGCTCAAGTTTTCCTCATGCTCGTGTGCTTTCGCGAGCCGTGATGATCGTGACGAGGAGCAAGAAGATGCAAAGCAAGGATGTCTCTCGAGTTATTGCTCATGTGGTGGGCGAAAAGATCGTGACAGCACATCATCACCACCACCACCGCCGTCCAACAATGGCGACATGGGCGTCCACATCGGATGCATGGCTCAGGTTATTTCAAGTGCTCATAACAGCGCCCGTGCTGTCGGTAAACGCCTCCCTTGCTACTCTCTCCCATCTGTCCATGACAATGCTCAAACCAAAGTTGAATGCATTGTGCACGCACCAAAGTTGAAGTTTGATAGAGTAGAAGTGTCTAGAAGGATGGCAGAGATAATAGAGCAGCTCAAGCCACTCTGTGCTAAGGTCGCCACCATTCTTGATCTAGAGATATCTGGCTCCAACCGTACCACAAGCCAAGGCATAGATTTGCACAGAACCAAAACCACCACACCACAAATTATAGAGGCTACGTTATACGGGAGGGGTAACCACAAAAACAATGTTGTAGATATCATTACCCATGGTAAAGATAGTGCAAACAACCTTACTGTGATTTCAATAGTTGGTTCAGGGGGTATTGGGAAGACAACTTTCACGCAACACATATATGCGGAAGTGAAGAGCCATTTTCATGTCCCAATATGGATATGTGTCTCTCTTGATTTCAATGCAAAAAGATTGGCACAAGAGATTGTAAAACAGATTGTAAAACAGATGCCTAAAGTCCAGGAGGAAAATAAAAATGCTAGTGATGAAGAGCTAATTGAAAAAGGATTGCAGTCTAAACAGTTCATTCTTGTCTTGGATGACATGTGGATATGTCATGAGGATGAGTGGAAAAAACTGTTGGCTCCATTTAAAAAAGGAGGAACAAGAGGTAACATGATTATAGTGACAACACGAATTCCAAAGGTAGCAAAGATGGTTGCAACAAGAGATTGTCTCATAAGACTGGAGCGTTTAAAACATGAAGATTGTATGCATTTCTTCCAAGCATGTGTGTTTGATGGCCAACAACTATGGAAAGGTCATCCTGATTTACATAAAGTTGGGGAAGATATAGTGAAAAGATTGAAGGGGTCACCTCTTGCAGTGAAAACTGTAGGTAGATTACTAAGAAACCAACTTACTTTAAACCATTGGAGAAAAGTACTGGAAAGTAAAGAATGGGAACTTCAAAAAAACGATGATGACATTATGCCGGCATTGAAGCTTAGCTTTAACTATCTTCCTTTTGATCTACAACAATGCTTCTCTTATTGTGCTTTATTTCCTGAAGATTATGAATTTGATAGCAAAGAGCTAATTCACTTGTGGATAGGTCTAGGGTTACTAGATACCAGGGATCAAAACAAGAGAACTGAAGATATTGGAGAAGATTATTTAAATGATTTGGTCGATTATGGATTCTTCCAAAAGAATTTCGAAGAGGATTCACATCCTTATTATTTGATCCACGACCTACTACACGAGTTAGCGGTAAATGTTTCATCATATGAATGCCTCGTCATACATGGTTCTAACTTGAAGTCATTACAAATTCCTGCATCCATACGTCATTTGTCTATCATTATTGACAATGAAGATGTCAAGGATAGAGTAACATTTGAAAATTATAAGATGGAATTGAATATATTGGGTAGACGATTGAGAGCTGAAAACCTACGTACTTTGATGTTATTTGGACAACACCATGGAAGCTTTTCCAAGACTTTTGGTGAATTGTTTAGTGAAGCAAAATCTCTTCGTACTATATTTTTGTCTGAAGCATCTTATAATGTGGAGGATATATTGCGGAACTTTTCACAACTCATCCATCTTCGCTACTTAAGGATCAAGGATTATGAATCCGCTGTGATAAGTCTACCCAGCGGTATCTCAAGATTTTATCACTTGGTGGTCCTAGATTTACAACAATGCAATGATCTTCATGGTTCTCTAAGAGAGATTAGCAACCTTGTGAAACTCCGTCATTTTCTTGTCCCAAATGAAGAGTTTCACTGTGAAATTTTTGAGGTGGGAAAATTGAAAATTTTACAAGAGTTAATGAGATTTGAGATCAAAAAAGAAATGAGTGGCTTTGAACTGAAGCAGTTAGGGCAATTGCTAGAGCTCCGAGGATCGCTGGCAATTTGTAATCTTGAAAGGGTAGAAGCAATAAAGGAAGCAGATGAAGCAAAACTAGTACACATGAACTACTTGCACAAGTTAACATTACACTGGGATATTGGCCGATCTAATAAGGATCCAAAACAAGAACATGATATTCTTGAACGTCTTAAGCCACAAAGTGAGCTTCGAGAGCTCTGCATTAGAGGGCATGGAGGTTCTACTTTCCCAACTTGGCTAGGTGTGGACCTTTCCATTAAAAATTTGGAACGTCTATGCCTAGATGGTGTAGCGTGGAATAGTCTTCCAGCTCTAGGGGAGTTGTGGATGGTTAATGAGCATGGTGAAGAGTACATATGCAGTATTAGAGACGAAAGTTTTTGTAATTTGAAAAGGGTTGAGCTTGTTAACATAGAAAGACTAAAGAAATGGTGTGGAAATGGGACTTCTCATTTATTCCCACTTCTAGAGGTACTCATTGTTAGGGATTGCCCTAGCCTTATAGAGTTGCCATTTTCACATTCTACTTGCCGTCAAGCAGAACAAGAGGAAAACATGAGTAGGTTTCCCAAGCTACGGGAAATAACTGTATCAAAGTGCCCACATCTATTGTCACTGCCAGCTATTCCTTGGACTGCTCTATGCGATGCTAAAATATCGCAAGTGGGTGCCGGTATTGTGGACTTATCTTACATGAAACATCAGCAAAGAAAATCTATCAGTGTAAATATGGGAAAGGATGCTCTTGATAGTGAACTCTGGAACATGTTGGTTTTTGATAATCTCAAGGAAATAGAGTCGTTCCAGATGGGGGAGTGCCCTCCCATGCCTCTAGATCACATGCAGATGCTAGCATCTCTGAAGACCCTTTTCATAGAGGAATGTACTAATGTCTTGTGGCCGGTTGAAAGTGAGAGCAAGGCACGATATCAGTTTCCAGTTGAGAACCTCTACATCAATGAATGTGGTGCTAGTGGGATAGAATTGACACAGCTGATGTCTTATTTCCCAAACCTCTCAATGCTGGATCTATCAGGATGTAAAGCGGTAACAAGAATGGGTGTGGCGGAGAAGCATGCGACGACAACACCTACACGGTCGTCATCAGATTCAGATCATAAAACAGAGGATGCACAAATCGGACAGGAGCAGCAACAGGGAAGAGGAGAGGAGGATATAGAAGCTGCAAATGAAGAACTGTTGTTGTTGCCTCCCCAGATACATGACTTGACGATTAGAGACTGCCCAGAGCTGAGCCTTTACTCCAGTTCACTCGACGACAGCATAGAAGCAGCAGGAGGACTCCTAGGTCTGCACTCACTCCGATCATTGGACATATTGCATTGCCCCAAGTTTCTCTCCTCCTGTTCATCCTCTTCATACTCCCCATTTCCGACCTCCCTGCAACGCCTGGATATAGTTTCCACCCTGGGGGGCATGTTTACCCTGGCGCCTCTCTCCAACCTGACTGATGTAAGGATGAGGTATTGTGACGATCTAAGAGTCGATGACATATGGCATCTTCTCGCTCAAGGTCACCTCACTAGATTAGTCATCTATGGATGCCCCAACTTATTTATTGGTTCAGAGCCTCCACGGATTTGGGAACAAGGTCTTCCCAGTTCCTCCAGACTGCAGGAGCTCTACACGGATGGTATAGCAGGAGTCCTTGCTGTGCCCATATGTGCCCACCTCTCTTCCTCCCTCACTGAGTTGGGCTTTAATTCCAACAATGATATAGAGCGTTTCACAAAGGAGCAAGAAGAGGCCCTTCAGATCCTCACCTCCCTCCAGGAGCTTCAAATTTTTTGGTGCAGTAAGCTGCAGTCCCTGCCTGCAGGGCTAAGTGGACTTCGCAACCTCAGGAAATTAGCGATCTGGAACTGTCAAGCCCTCCGGTCGCTGCCCAAAGACGGTCTTCCAAGGTCACTGACAGAATTAATGATCCGGAGATGTCCATCCCTCCGGTCGCTGACCAAGGACAGCCTCCCGAGTTCACTGAGAGTAATTAATGTTAAAGGTAGCGGGAACGAGGAGCTAAAAAGGCAGTGCCGCAAGCTTAAAGGAACCATTCCAATAATCGAAGCCTAGACATACCCAGGTAACAACACTTCCTTGTTTGTACTCTTCCTCGTTTCCACACCAACTGCCCCTGTTCTTTTTTTAACCTCCGGAACGTGAAGTAACTCTCTTTTTGTTTGGTACGCCACTGTTACTGCTTCATCTGTATAGTGAATAACATACTTGCTGTAACTAACTGTGTGCATGGTTCTTCTTGGATTTGTACTTTCTTCTAGTCACTCATAATCCCATTCCCTCGACACAGGTTCATACTTCTGAGTTTTCAAGAACGAAAAGGCATTGGCTTGCAGCTTCCACCATGACATAAAATTGGTTAGTCTGTAAATCACCCCATGCCTATGCTGTTTACAAATTTAATCCACAATGTGTTGTTCCGTCACATGTTGTTTTCAACATTTTGTTATCTTTGAGTAGTGATGTACTTCCACTATTGCTTTACATAATCATACAAATATTTTTCCTTCCATCATTTTAGGTTTATGAAGGTGTACACTTGCTGAAACAGGTCTTCGTCGTCTTATTTAAAACCCTCTTAGAAATCGGTTGGCTTTATCTTAAAAAATGAATAACATTTCAAAACTTGCTTTGTATATGCTCTTTTTTTAAAGATAAAACATAAGAGCGTATGCTCTTTTCTGAAAAAAGAATTTTAAGCCCTAAAAAAAGAACATGAAGAATCTAAATATTACATTTTTCTTCAAACACTCGTAGTCGGATTCATAAGTTGACATTATTAACACTAGAGGCAGATTTTTGCGTTTCTGTTGGTGTGGAGTTCATATGGGATTTAGGGAGAGTTATGTAGATTGGTTGTATGTGCCTTTGTTTTATTAAGAGAGGTTGGGAGGGATCCGTATTATCTGACTTTGGTTGGATAAAATCAGAGGTGTTATAGTAATTCGTGATGGTATAAACAGTAAAATACAGTTTTTACTTAGAAAAATACTGCATCGTTGAAATCCTGATCGCTCATTCGTGATCTAACAGATGAGACGAGGAAAAACAAACTGCTGGTTACTGTAATGACTCTGACTTTGCCGAAGAGGATGCGGATCCGTTGGGAGGCAGTATCTCATGTCATCATTTTGTGCGGCTACAGGACCTAGAGGCGAGGAGCTTGCAGCCCAGCGTGAAGGCTGGTTTGCTTGCAAAGCTGAGGGAGTACAAATCTGACCTCAACAAACCTCAAGAGTGGGCTCAAGAGGATCTCCGCGCCAAATGCCAAGCAGGCTACCCGGCGCCTTCTTTGCTTTGATCGACCGTACGGCAGCAAGCGGCAGAAAAGGGCGCGGTGCAGCGGCGGTGCAGGAGCTCGCATATTGGTTGCGCTCGTTCGTCGGCCCCCGCACTGCTGCCGTGCCGCAGTTTTCCGGCCGTGGAGCACTGCCGCAAGGCGCCAACGCCGCATGGACCTGGTGCTTGCCTGCAGGTTTAGGTTTCCAACTTTGTTCCTTTCTTTGATTCATTCAATGATTCAATTTTTCTTGCAATAGGCATGGCGAAAGTTCAGATCTGAATAGTTAGACTGTATCGATGTAGTCAACTAAGATCACCTGCAAAACTTTTTTATTGGGGAATTGAGTTTCTTTCCTAGTTTCTTAGCCCTAATTTCATAGTTGATATGTTTTGCTAGCTCTACAGTTAATTGACTCCTTTGTAATTTTTAATTTAGGTAGCAATGGTCAAAGAAAAAAAAAACCTTTATTCATTTTACAAAAGGAAAAAGAGATGAATCAGTTGGGGAAGATCCCTGCACCCTTAGTTATGAACGTGAAATTGTAGGAAACTACAGCTATGAAGATATAATTACTCATTTCAAGAACCTGAAGGAAAGAAGAGGAGTCCTTTGACTAGTGACAGCCTTCATGATGGTTTACTATTTTGGTATGTGTTAGTCTATTAGTCTCCGTGTGGTTGTATTTTGGATTATACATCCTCTAAATGGTGCTTTAATATTATATTTAGGAGTTGAAAGTTGTTGATTAACATTGAACAACTGCACCCCCTCTTCAATCACTGGCGCAGCGTCATGTGCTCCTTCAACCTCGTCAACGGGATCCCCGCCTGCGCCGACTCGTGCCTCCTCTCCCGGACCATCTGCGGCGACTGGCAGCTCCACGGCTACATCGTCTCCGACTGCGATGCCATCCAGATCATCACCGATGGCATCAAGTGGCAACTACAACTGCACCGTCGCAGAGGCTGGTGCTGCCGGGCTCGACCTCGACTGCGGCCAGAGCTGGAAGGTGAGGAACGGCAAGATGATCGACACTTGCAAACTATTGTCTGGGGAGCGGCGCTCTTGTGTACCCTGGTGGTGAAGGTGGCAACGCCATTACCGGAAGATACAATCCTGATAATTAAATCAACACTCCTTTTCTGTTCTTCTCAAAATTATTTTGTAAAATTTAATAAACATGTTGATGTAAAATGCTACTGCTCTAAACTAAACAGGAGGAAGGCTGCCATTGACATGGTACAAGAACAAGTACATCTACCAGATCCCCATGACGTTCATGTATCTCAGCCCCATGCCGAAACACGGATACCCCGGCAGAAGGTACAAGTTCTACGACGGCCCGGAGGTTCTCTACACCAAGTTCCTCTACTAGACCTACTGCAATGGCACCACCGTCACCATGCCCGTCGCAGGCCGCCACTGAAAGGGGCTCAGCTACAACCCCAGCACGTCCCCCGACGCCCCGGCCTGCCCGGCCATCAACGTCGACGGCCACGTCTGCACCGAGACCATGATGGATACACAAAGGAAAGGAAGACTCTGCTGATCTGTTCTGCTAGCTGCAGGCTTCTCCGTTCAGTCAGGGATGAAGTTTGTTGGGCACTCCGAATGAGATGGCTGCGGTTTGCTAGAAAGGATTGCCGTTACAACTGGCCCAATAGCAGCAGCAATTTTTCAGGCATCAATTGAGGAAGCATAACACTTGTGTTCATGGAAAAGCGCTGAAGAACATTGCACCACCAATGTAGAGGGTTTCGAATCCTCAAAAAGAAAATTCTAGACTTCCGCAAACGAAGAATAACAGTGTCTTTGAGACTTTAGATGTGACAGTTTATTAGAGTTATACGTGAGGTAGTTGTCAATCTAATCAGCGTCTATCATTGGTAGTGTTTAGTTGAGAACCAAGATGAGCGTCTAATCATCGCCTGGTTATTATTCGTTGAACTCACAATATTTTTTTATAAAAAATGGACCCAAAATCTTATATTTCAGAATTATCAGGCCTCAAATTTTCATAACTTGTCCGATAAAAAGTAACAGACCATTGTTTTTACTAGCAGTTGACTCGCACTGATGACTGATCATTGCTCAATGCATAATTACTCATTATTAGGAATACGAAGGACAACCATATTTCAGAATTTCCAGAGGCGTCAAATTGGCATACGAGCACGATTTCCAGTCATGAGAGGTGATGCTAGAAGTTAGAAAAACAAAAGATGCATTTCACTTGTCTGCATTGCCAAAGGATTCCGAGTTTTCACTCCCAGTTGAAGCATTCGCCGAAAGGTTCTGCGCTTCCAGAAGCTTCATCTGCCGCTCAGCATGCTCCCGCTCACACTGGCTAATGCCCATGATGATGTCAAGCATGGTTCCCGTGGTGCCAAAGAAGACCAGCGGAGCTAAGGATTTCTTCTTTATGCCCACTGGAATAGCAACAAGAGCACCAGCAACCGAGAAGAACCAAGTTCCTAGAGCACTGCGTGGATACAAAAACTTCTATCAGCATACCATTATTCCAAGTCATACTGCAATAAAAGAATGCACATTTTTTTCTTAGCCAAACCTATATTGCTTCTTTTTTATATTGGTGCATTGTCAGAAAATATGATATGAAAGTCAAGCAACTCATGATATGGTGTTCCTAATCCTACTCATGATTCATTTGGCAGTTTCTATTGACAAAATTCCCCAGCGAATTCTAGCATCATTTCTAAGTTGATAATATTATGAGGAATACACGGAACTGAGATGTAGCAGAAGGGACTACACAACATAATGGCTCCGTTTGTCATTGCGGTGATTTTTTAAAAGTGCTTATTAATTTCTATTTTTAGATACAATTGTTAGTTGGAAGCATCTTCTTAGGATCTGTAACAGCAAAAATCACACTAGGAATGACAAATATTCCTCTAACTAACTAGATTCTACAACACAACGCAACACAACAGCTGCAAACAAACCCTAAGCAAATGGAATGAGAGAATTTCATATTATATTGGATAAACAATGTTTAGAGGACGAACAAACAAATTAGCATAATCTGTCTAATCACCCAAAACATTAAAAATAAATCGCACTAAAATTCAAACAGGAAAATCTGTGTTCATTCTCTCATTCTAACACAGCAGTTACATACATCTATAATATGTGCCTTAAAAAACAAATTCAAACATCAACTAAACAGAAAATCCAATGATATACTTCTTGGCTCTTCTTTCTTTTGAAGATCACAATGATGAGCTTGTACAAATTGCTTAGTTAGAGTGTGCTTGCTTGGTTTGCTTAATGATCTTTGTTTTTGAGACTTGGCAGCAACTAATTTTAGTTCAGTGTGGGATCAAAACTCAAAGCACTTATAAGTTGCTCCTATTATACTGCCACAATCAGGAGCACAAGCAAGAAGAGATAACAATTAATATAATTTCACAAGTTAAGCTTGTCTTGTCACTTGTTCATTATACTTGCAGCAGTAAGCTTGTTTGATTGATTAAGAGATAACCATGTAACAACAAAATCCCCACACAGCAAACAAAGAGAAAGAAAATATAATATTGAACTTGAATATGCTGCAGTTTCACACCAAGCTTAAGATTGTCTATGTCATATATTGGCTGAATTTGCGCAATCTTAACTAAAGCCAGTTCCTAAATCAAGCTAAGATCGTATATGCTGATGCCGAATAAAATTGAACATAAGTTGGATTGTTGAATTTAGGAAACCAGCCTAAAGGTGATTATCTCACATTTAATATGTTAACTATCATGGAAGTATCAACAGTACCTCACAACTGGTCTACGCAGAATTCAAATTATTTTTCTTTCAAAATATAAGTCATTGCAACTCTATAGTACCTAAATTAAACATTTGTTATTCAGATTATCATTACGACATGACAGGTGCACATTCTCATTTCTCATATCACCTCAATTCCATTGTGAAGAAAGACTTATTGAACATATGTCTAACCTGTCATCGATTTATTTTTTTTTGTCATCGATTCCTTTCTTGATAATTCCTCTTTCAGGAGCAAGCATTTACGCAAGATATTTTCAATTGCTTTTATGTAATACACTTAGAGCAAAACCTCTTAAATTGCTTTTGATACAATCATGGTCTTGCAATAGGCTAATAGACATTATTTTTAAAATTTTTGTAACTGAGTCAGTAGGCTACCAACATTGTCATGACCATAGTTATTAGGGCATCGCCATATAGTTGCTATATCAGTGTGGTGGAAACTTGAGGCTCGCCATGCTGATGCCATGTTGCAAGCTTGTATGGTGTCCCCATGGCGGCCCTAAGGCGTCATGTGGCGAGCAAGGAAGTCATGGCAGGAGCCATACTAAGGAAGAAGCGGCAGATCCAGCAACGGGGAGGAAGTACATTGTGTGAGTTCCCAGAGGAGGCGGCTCATGCTGTTCACGAGCTCCGAAGGGGAGACCGGCGGTAGAGGAGGGGTATTGTCGGCCGCGACTGCGAGAATGTGGACACTGTGGTGCACATTGGGCAGCAAAAGGGGCATGAGGGTGAGAGCTTGGAGTGCCATGGCGATTGGCGAGCTGGGCTTGCATCGGTGGCGCTTGATGAGGAGGTGAAATGAGGGAAGAGGCCAAGCCAGCTGTAGGTGGCTTATATATGTATGTGCTAAAATCATAGGGGATTGAGGAAACCTTGGATCTGCTATGGGCTTTTACGTCGGGCCTAATAGGCGGTGGTCGATGCTAGGCCTTGATAAATAATTCCAAATCTCGTTCTGTGTTACTGTTCTGGGCAGTGGTTTGAGGACCAATGCATTGATGTTTAAATGTCATGATCACCTAAAAAATGTCTCAAAAATAAATTATGTTGATTAATGACCGATTCTTCACAGTATTACAAAGTACGAACACTAGTACATATGTTTTGGCCGTGAAAACCTGGAACACGTTAGTAAGGTGAAAATAGGCTGGATTTTTCCCGTCCAATCGCCGAAACCAATTTAGATGCTAATCGGATCTTGGATATCGAATATCCAAAAGAAATATCGGATCGGATTTCGAATAGTTGTATCAGATTCGGATGTAGGGAGCTAGGTATCCGTCGGATATTGGATGTCCGAGAATAAAATCGGATATATCCGAAGACTATCCGACAACTATTTAAGTATATCTTTTGTAGCTTGTAACTTTCTCATACGGAGTTGAATAGAGACAATCTTTATATGAAAATTATAGATCTCAACGAAATATACAAGTTTATAGTTGATACTTTTTTCATTTGAAGTTATTAATATGTTTAAATAATTAATAGAAGATTCAGCCAGCATATTTGACATTCGTAACTTCTCCTATTTCGCTCTAACATAACTCCTTCCATTGGTGTATACTGTTGATTTGCTTGTTGGGCATCTAATGTAGTTGACTTTTGGATACGTGAAATGTTTAAACAATCATAACATAAGTGATATATATGGTTATTATTTTTACTTAATATCAAATAAATATTTGTAATCGATATTGTCTGCATTTGACTCATCACATATTCAATCCGTATAGATCTGTATTCATGACCGAGACTATCTGCATCCGTATCCGTATCTGACACCATCCGTGTTCGGCTCCGATTCTGAAAAAAATATGAGATAAGATATAGGATCAGCGATATCTGTCGTATCCGATCTGATTACACCCCTACCTATGTTGTGCATGTTCCTAATATATATTCATAGTTATTAAGGCGTATGTTCCAAATATCCTAGATTATGATGTGTTTATGGCGTCGCCACACTGCGCGTCATAAGCAATATCGGATATTGGAAACCTAGACGGCTTGACGACGGTGAGTCTTGCAAGACCCTCCAACCGAGTTTATGGAGTGGTCACAAGTGTTGTGAGCGGAGGAATAGTCCGTACTAGAGTAATGAAGCACTACTTTAGTAAAGATGACGGTGAGGTTCAAGTACCCATAGTATGAGAACCACTAGTGGGGGGGGGGAGGGGAGCTCTATCAGCTAGAGCCACTGAGTCATACGACCAGGGAGCTTTGCCATTGCGAGGGGGCACCAACAAGGAGTAGTGGTGAGAGGTAACTTACCAATATCACGAGAAAAAAAAGTCGTCGTGCTGAGTTTGTGCTCCTCTCTATCTCATTTATATTCTGCACTTATTTATTACACCATTTACTTTTCGTATTTATCTTTCCTAGAATTGTCATGTGTAGTTTATATAATTGGAACCTAGGATGCAAAAATTGTTACGATAAACCTAGATCACATTCAAATATAATTAAATAGATTTAGGTTTATATTTTGAGCTGATTAAATTTTTAGAATCCCTAATTCAGCTCCTCCTAGATATCACTGGTCCGTACAAACATATTAGGGATTAAGAGTCTTAAAATAAAAACAATTGTATTTCAAACCTAGCAGGGTAAATTGCCCGAGCTAACATGCTAGTAAAAAAATTATTTGGAAAAAATCCTTGGAGCCGCTATCAAGTCTTTTAATCAGAGATACATTGAGAAGTTAGTAGGGAACTTGTGGGAATATGTTCCTATTTATTAATTAGTTACACCCAATTGCAGCGAGTATTTGTCAAAATACTTTTGGGCCGGTGCTAAGATCCGTTTGACATTCATTTGACTCACTAGTAACTCCTACACGATCCAGCCAACGTGGTGCATGACATTCATGAAGGAAGCCGCTGCCAGGATACCTCTGTCCTGCGGGAGATTGAAGATCAGCCGTCCTCCTTTCAAGAAACCATTTTTGTTCATGAAGGAAGAAATTCGAATAAAGAAGCACATTAGCTTGCTAGGATTGCTCATTTTGGCTCTTAGAGCTGTTAGACCCTTATATTGTACCCTTGTGTTGATCAATAAAATGACCATGATTCTTTAAAAAACTATTCACTCCTACATACGATCCACTTGGGGTGTAAATAGTTGCTCGTATGGACCATATATGCAGGCTGAGTGGATTCAAATTTATTGAAAAGAAGACTGTTTGGTTGGTTGTGTCTAATTAGACAGATTAAGCTGAGTTTATATTTGATTCAGTTGAGAATGTGATTAGTTGCTCGCATAAATATGATTTTGTGACACGCCCAAACCCATTGAGCTCTCAAGCTACGAGCTAGTTGCAAGCGGGCTGACTTTCTCACAGGCGTTATGGGTGTAGCGAATCGGGTAGAGAGCATATGCAGGTCGCTACAATTTGGAGGCTGCCGTACAAGTCTTGCGCTATCTGTTTGTGCATTCCGAGAGCTTCACCATTGCAGTGCCTGTAGCTGTGTTTCTCCTCGGAGCTGCTCTTGGCCTCGAAGAAATGAGCTATAAATGCTTGCTATCATGTCTGTCATTGGTGTCGGAGAGTTATTGTAGCTTATATTGATGAAATTACAATTGTATAGATATTAGAACAATTGTGTGACAGTTCTGTTGCTTGTGAGCTGGTAATTACTGATAAGTATATATATTTGTTTGTAACTTATTATATATTATTTAAAAAAATATATATCAGTGGCGTATTTAGAACCGACCCATCACTGATATAAGTTATTAGTGACAGCTTCGAATCTACACCTGTCAATGGGTTTGGATCTAGATCCGTTATTAATATATATCATTAATGATAGGTGCAGACTCGTCATTGATATATTCGTATTAGTAATATGTTTGAAATGATAGAGATTTTACATAGCATTATCATTTGTCACTAATAAATTTTCTCATGTAATAATATCTATTTAAGATTATATGCATCTATTAGATCAGGTTAGATCAAATTTGAGTAACCAAACGCACACCAAAATGATTCGCTTGATGCAAGGTATTGTGGCGGAGAAAAGAGGAAACTGGAATAGGTCCTCCGATCAGTCCTATCGCGTGAGAAAAAAAGCATGTGGTGCTATTTCAATGGAACATAAAAAATGAGACAGGCAGCTAGGACCCTCCCTGTGTAATCGCTTGCACATAATTAAAGCTTCGATAAACAAAGGCCATGTGTGATGGTCCACGGTCCCACACTATGTCTTAACTTGTTAGTCTTTTTTTAGAACCGACTCATCACTGATATATAAGTTAACCCGTGGAGTGCAGCTGCTTGCACCAAAATATCTTCCCCGACGCGTATAGACAACTTCTTACCCGAGAGATGCTCCAAATTAAATCACAATTTTCTAGAAAAAGATATCACGACCTGATCTATAGTAAAGCTGTTCAAATTGGCGATCCCACGATACGGTCCGAACCTGTTTAGACATAGTTCAGTTAGGCATGTTAGTTAAGCGGATTGTTTTGTATCGGTTTGTGTGTTGAGTTTTTTTATATAGTCTATGTAAAATTGGGTCGTGTCGTGTTGATCTGTAGCACGATAGATCTGATAGTCTTTTTTGTCTGGTTAATATGTGAAAAAACAGAATTTTTTTAAAAAAAATCAATTTTTTTTTTGTAAAAATAGAAAAAAAATTAAACAGGCTATATCGTGCTGACCCAACGTGCCGCTGCTCTAACCTAGGTATGGCACAGGTCGTCGTGTCATATGAGCCCAACTCAATTAAAAACAAGTTGTACCGTGCCTAAACCATACCCACGTTGAAGAGACTCGGGCCGATTCAATAGATACGACCTATCTAAACAGTACTAGTCTATAGAATATGTACCTATGTGACCAACTTAAGGAAATAGATATTATAGACTATGGTATGCTTCCCCTTTGAGGTACTGAAGTTTTCTCACACAGGAATACCTAATCACTAGCAGACAATATATTTTGCTAGGAGACAAAAATGAAAAGCTTTAAGCTCCACTCAAAGGTAACACCAATAGTGTCGTACATGAACCGGCACCACTTAAATTCTTTCTTTCCTCAACGTAGTGAACATCTACTTACAAAGAAAGATGTCTAGATCCATTACTTCATCATAATTAGGATGGATAATATGAGCATTCCTTGCTCATACTAGTCAAATGCCACACTGGGTAGGTAGATAAATAAATAACATCACTCATCCTCAGTCGCGATACCTCAGCCATTGATATTTGATATTAATAAACTTCGAGAGCTACTTTTATGCCTGACATGCATGCATAATATGTACCCTTGAAAGACTATAAGAACAAGATATCTGATTGAAAAAATACAAAGCAGGTCAATACAACAAAAGAGCCAAAGAATAGCCAGAAGTAAACAGTTCTGGACGTGCTCGTGGATTCTATAGAGTTGTTAGAGCGATGCAGATTATGATTCCTGGACAAACACCGCAGGTATAATTTGTCTATATATGCATATCAATCCCTAAATAAAAACAAAGCTACAAACTTGTCTATGGTAAAAAAGCTGCAAACATTAGGAAAAAAATTGGTAACTGCTTAACTACCGGGTGAAGGACCAAATAACAATGAGCTTTTCAGAAGCTGTGCCTAGTTAGCCAGTGCGCTTTGTTGCGTCCGCGCTATCCGTGTTCAAGCCTGCTGGATGTCGGTTCTCACCAATTTTATAGACGGGTTTCTCCTTCTGCATTTCCTTAAAAAAACAATGAGGCTTTTCTAGTCACAATTGGTAACCACGCCTCTTTCCGTGGTGATGTTCCTTTGCAAAGGTGATTAGAGTATCTTTCCTGTGCAGGAGAGTGGGATTAGATCGAGCTCTTTAAGCTGCAGGTTGCTGCCATCCATCCCTGGTTGCGGAGATTCTTGAGCTACCTGCATATACACAGAGATGGTCAAATAGGTGGCCTGAAGATCTAGCATGGTACGGATCTATTTAGGCACGGTCCGTTTAGAATTGTTCGCTAAATTGGTCTTGCCGTACCGGCCCACGTGCCACGGCGCTAGCCCAAGCACGGTCCACTTAGGATCAGGTTATGTCGTGTCGGCTCGCGGCATGGTAGGTCTAATGTTTTTTTTCCCGTTAGCCTAGTAACACATGAAAATCCAGAAAAACATAAAAAACCGACGGATGTGGGAATCGAACCCACGATCTCGTAGACGGGAGACAAACACTCTACCACTATGATAGGTGTCGAGGGTTAATCCCTGATAATGATTCTGGGGTGTACCGGGTGAAAGGCGCGTGAACAACGTTTGTGGTATGAGTTTGCTTATGTGTGTGATGAACTCAAGAACACTGGAGTTATCTAGGTTCGTACCTCCCGAGGATAATAGACATATGACATGTGTATTTTGTTATGAATGTTTTTCAATTGGTTACAGATTAGTCTCTTTCCAATCCTAGACCCATTCTACTCTTTATATACAAGAGAGAGAACTTATAAGTGAACTCCTTTTGGCAGATCCATATCTGGCTAGATATTCTACTCTCAGATCATATCATGGAGAACTTGGTGAACCCAACTTTCTCCGAGAGCTCTATGTGCACGTCTCATCCATGGAACACCCCCACGCCTGCCTCCTTCGGTCACCCATCCTGTCCCCGCGCCTCACGAGTCTACCTGCAAAATTGTCCTCTTACCTGGTCGCTCTGCAGACCCTGTCCTATCTGTCATGCGGCGCTACGTCGGCCCGCAAAGCCCCATCCTGTAGCAATTAATGCTATGGGACGGGGCAGTGCCCAATCGCACCGTCCATAACTTTGTTCACCGGATGGGATGCCTGGGGAAGAAAAATATTTGAGTAGATAACAATAAATGTGATTAGATATGTTAGATAATGATTTGTCCTGCGACCAGTAAGGACTAACCGTGGGACACAAAAAATTGCAAGGAGGCTAATTGTGCAAGCTTTGTCCTGGTCGTGCGATGGACCACGGGTCAGGAAATATCCTCTGCCGGTTACCATGCGTCTCGTGGGTCCCGTTAGTCAGAATGCCCTTTCACTCAATACACCGATAATATGCATCTCTTTGTGTATTAGAGATAAACAAATTATGTAAAATCTTATAAAAATAAAAAACTTAAACGGCTCTGACCCAAACAAGACTCGCCTAGCAATACCGTGCTAGTCCAATCGCATGTACCGTACCTGAATTAGACCGTTTTTCCGTGCCTTGGGCTAACCCATTAGGACTGCCCAGTTGGCCACCTGTACATATACAAACCATGGCAGATTTACACAGTAAAGTTACACGTGTGGCCTATGCACCTATGCATGGAATCCAAAGCTGCCGTGAGGAAACAAGGCAGGCTATAGCGTCGGTAAGCAGTGCCCAAACTCACGAAAATGCAACTCTACGCGCAGGGGATGACAGAAGGTCACATGTCTAACGGTGTGATCCGGGCTAGCATAATGTTAAAAAAAACTTGGAAGTGCGTTTCTGACAGAAGGTCACATGTCTAACGGTGTGATCTGGGCTAGTATAATGCTAAAAAAACTTAGAAGTGCGTTTCTTACAGATGATCACATGTCTAACGGTGTGATCCGGCTAGCACATAATGTAAAAAAACTTGAAAGTGCTGCTATTGCCCAGGAGCATAAAAAAAAGAGAAAGGCAACTAGGACCCTCCATGTGCGATCGCTTGCACCTAAAGTGATGGTCCCCATGTCGCACAATATGTCGGACTTGCTTGTCGTTTTAGCTGTGTCTATTATACCCCTGACTCTAACCCGTTAAGAGTGCAGCTGCTCGCACCACTATATCTTCCCTACTGCGTATAGTATACAACCACAGATCTGCCTGCCATTTTCTCCACCACAGATCTGTGCAAGTGCAACCCGGCTCCCCCACACTTCTCCGCCACACTTCGTCCACCTCCGCCGCGCGCTCCGACTCCGGTGTTGACCGCGGCAGGGGCCTCCCCTTGTGTAAGCAAGTCTGCCTTTCTCTAGCTTCCTCCTCGTGCAGCAATAACCAACGCTAGTACATGGCTGATTGCTGTCGTTTCTGTTTCAGCATTATTAATTATCCTCAGATATCTTCGTGAGGATCCATGGAGATCGCCATCGGCGCTGCGCGCTGGGTGGTGGGCAGGGCGCTGAGCCCCGTGACGGACGGCCTGCTGGAGTCATGGGCGGCTAGCTCTGAGCTTGGCCCCAACGTCCGCGCACTCAAGCTGGAGCTGCTCTACGCGCAAGGGATGCTTAACAATGCCCGCGGCCGGGACCTGAGCAACCCCGCGCTGGTGCAGCTGTTGCTGGAGCTCCGGCACCTTGCGTACAACGCCGACGACGTGCTGGACGAGCTGGAGTACTTCCGCATCCAGGACGACCTGGACGGAACGTACGAGACCACGGACGCCGCCGACGACCGGGGTCTCGTCGTCGGAATCATCTTGAACGCTCGCCACACAGCCAGGGCCGTTGCGAGAAAGCTCAAGTTTTCCTCATGCTCGTGTGCTTTCGCGAGCCGTGATGATCGTGACGAGGAGCAAGAAGATGCAAAGCAAGGATGTCTCTCGAGTTATTGCTCATGTGGTGGGCGAAAAGATCGTGACAGCACATCACCACCACCACCACCGCCGTCCAACAATGGCGACCTGGAGGTCCACATCGGATGCATGGCTCAGGTTATTTCAAGTGCTCATAACAGCGCCCGTGCTGTCGGTAAACGCCTCCCTTGCTACTCTCGCCCATCTGTCCACGACAATGCTCAAACCAAAGTTGAATGCATTGTGCACGCACCAAAGTTGAAGTTTGATAGAGTAGAAGTGTCTAGAAGGATGGCAGAGATAATAGAGCAGCTCAAGCCACTCTGTGCTAAGGTCGCCACCATTCTTGATCTAGAGATATCTGGCTCCAACCGTACCACAAGCCAAGGCATAGATTTGCACAGAACCAAAACCACCACACCACAAATTATAGAGGCTACGTTATACGGGAGGGATAACCACAAAAACATTGTTGTAGATATCATTACCCATGGTAAAGATAGTGCAAACAACCTTACTGTGATTTTAATAGTTGGTTCAGGGGGCATTGGGAAGACAACTTTCACGCAACACATATATGCGGAAGTGAAGAGCCATTTCCATGTCCCAATATGGATATGTGTCTCTCTTGATTTCAATGCAAAAAGATTGGCACAAGAGATTGTAAAACAGATACCTGAAGTCAAGGGGGGAAATGAAAAAGCTAGTGATGAAGAGCTAATTGAAAAAAGATTGCAGTCTAAACAGTTCATTCTTGTCCTGGATGACATGTGGGCATATCATGAGGATGAGTGGAAAAAACTGTTGGCTCCATTTAAAAAAGGAGGAACAAAAGGTAACATGATTATAGTGACAACACGAATTCCAAAGGTAGCAAAGATGGTTGCAACAATAGATTGTCTCATAAGACTGGAGCGTTTAAACCATGAAGATTGTATGCATTTCTTCCAAGCATGTGTGTTTGATGGCCAACCATGGAAAGGTCATCCTGATTTACATAAAGTTGGGGAAGATATAGTGAAAAGATTGAAGGGGTCACCTCTTGCAGTGAAAACTGTAGGTAGATTACTAAGAAACCAACTTACTTCAAACCATTGGAGAAAAGTACTGGAAAGTAAAGAATGGGAACTTCAAAAAAAAACGATGATGACATTATGCCGGCATTGAAGCTTAGCTTTAACTATCTTCCTTTTGATCTACAACAATGCTTCTCTTATTGTGCTTTATTTCCTGAAGATTATGAATTTGATAGCAAAGAGCTAATTCACTTGTGGATAGGTCTAGGGTTACTAGATACCAGGGATCAAAACAAGAGAACTGAAGATATTGGAGAAGATTATTTAAATGATTTGGTCGATTATGGATTCTTCCAAAAGAATTTCAAAGAGGATTCACATCCTTATTATTTGATCCACGACCTACTACACGAGTTAGCGGTAAATGTTTCATCATATGAATGCCTTGTCATACATGGTTCTAACGTGAGGTCATTACAAATTCCTGCATCTATACGCCATTTGTCTATCATTATTGATAATGAAGATGTCAAGGATAGAGTAGCATTTGAAAATTATAAGATGGAATTGAGTATATTAGGTAGACGATTGAGAACTGAAAACCTACGTACTTTGATGTTGTTTGGGAAACACCATGGAAGCTTTTCCAAGAGTTTTGGTGAATTGTTTAGTGAAGCAAAATCCCTTCGTACTATATTTTTGTCTGGAGCATCTTATAATGTGGAGGATATATTGCATAACTTTTCACAACTTGTCCATCTTCGCTACTTAAGGATCAAGGGTTCTAAATTCACTGTGAAAAGTCAACCCAGCGGTATCTCAAGATGTTATCACTTGTTGGTCCTAGATTTACAACAATGCAAAAATCTTCATGGTTCTCTAAGAGAGATTCGCAACCTTGTGAAACTCCGTCATTTTCTTGTCCCAAATGAAGAGTTTCACTGTGAAATTTTTGAGGTGGGAAAATTAAAAACTTTTCAAGAGTTAAGGAAATTTGAGATCAAAAAAGAAATGAGTGGCTTCGAACTGAAGCAGTTAGGGCAATTGCTAGAGCTCCGAGGATCGCTGGCAATTTGTAATCTTGAAAGGGTAGAAGCAATAAAGGAAGCAGATGAAGCAAAACTAGTACACATGAACTACTTGCACAAGTTAACATTACACTGGGATATTGGCCGATCTAATAAGGATCCGAAACAAGAACATGATATTCTTGAACGTCTTAAGCCACAAAGTGAGCTTCGAGAGCTCTGCATCAGAGGGCATGGAGGTTCTACTTGCCCAACTTGGCTAGGTATGGACCTTTCCATTAAAAATTTGGAACATCTATGCCTAGATGGTGTAGCGTGGAATAGTCTTCCAGCTCTAGGGGAGTTGTGGATGGTTAATGAGCATGGTGAAGAGTACAGATGCAGTATTAGAGACCAAAGTTTTTGTAATTTGAAAAGGGTTGAGCTTGTTAACATAGAAAGACTAAAGAAATGGTGTGGAAATGGGACTTCTCATTTATTCCCACTTCTAGAGGTACTCGTTGTTAGGGATTGCCCTAACCTTATAGAGTTGCCATTTTCACATGTTAATGAGCATGGTGAAGAGTACATATGCAGTATTAGAGACCAAAGTTTTTGTAATTTGAAAAGGGTTGAGCTTGTTAACATAGAAAGACTAAAGAAATGGTGTGGAAATGGGACTTCTCATTTATTCCCACTTCTAGAGGTACTCATTGTTAGGGATTGCCCTAGCCTTATAGAGTTGCCATTTTCACATTCTACTTGCCGTCAAGCAGAACAAGAGGAAAACATGAGTAGGTTTCCCAAGCTACGGGAAATAACTGTATCAAAGTGCCCACATCTATTGTCACTGCCAGCTATTCCTTGGACTGCTCTATGCGATGCTAAAATATCGCAAGTGGGTGCCGGTATTGTGGACTTATCTTACATGAAACATCAGCAAAGAAAATCTATCAAAAAAGATGGGGGAGTGCCCTCCCATGCCTCTAGATCACATGCAGATGCTAGCATCTCTGAAGACCCTTTTCATAGGGAACTGTACTAATGTCTTGTGGCCGGTTGAAAGTGAGAGCAAGGCACGATATCAGCTTCCAGTTGAGAACCTCTACATCGATGAATGTGGTGCTAGTGGGATAGAATTGACACAGCTGATGTCTTATTTCCCTAACCTCTCAATGCTGGATCTATCAGGATGTAAAGCGGTAACAAGGATGGGTGTGGCGGAGAAGCATGCGACGACAACACCTACACGGTCGTCATCAGATTCAGATCATAAAACAGAGGATGCACAAATTGGACAGGAGCAGCAACAGGGAAGAGGAGAGGAGGATATAGAAGCTGCAAATGAAGAACTGTTGTTGTTGCCTCCCCAGATACATGACTTGACGATTAGAGACTGCCCAGAGCTGAGCCTTTACTCCAGTTCACTCGACGACAGCATAGAAGCAGCAGGAGGACTCCTAGGTCTGCACTCACTCCGATCATTGGATATATCGGTTTGCCCCAAGTTTCTCTCCCCCTGTTCGTCCTCTTCATACTCCCCATTTCCGACCTCCCTGCAAAGCCTGTATATAGCTTCCACCCTGGGGGGCATGTTTACCCTGGCGCCTCTCTCCAACCTGACTGATGTCATGATGAGGAATTGTGACGATCTAAGAGTCGATGACATATGGCATCTTCTCACTCAAGGTCACCTCCCTACATTAGGCCTCTATGGATGCCCCAACTTATTTACTGGTTCAGAGCGTCCACGGATTTGGGAACAAGGTCTTTCCAATTCCTCCAGACTGCAGGAGCTCCGCACGGATGGCATAGCAGGAGTCCTTGCTGTGCCCATATGTGGCCACCTCTCTTCCTACCTCACCAAGTTGTGCTTTAGTTTCAACAATGATATAGAGCGTTTCACAAAGGAGCAAGAAGAGGCCCTTCAGATCCTCACCTCCCTCCAGGAGCTTCAAATTCGTTGGTGCAGTAAGCTGCAGTCCCTGCCTGCAAGGCTAAGTGGACTTCGCAACCTCAGGAAATTAGAGATTTGGTTCTGTCCAGCCCTACGGTCGCTGCCCAAAGACGGTCTTCCAAATTCACTGACAGAATTAATGATCCGGAGCTGTCCAGCCCTCCGGTCACTGACCAAGGGCAGCCTCCCGAGTTCACTGAGAGTAATTGATGTTGAATATAGCGAGAACGAGGAGCTAAAAAGGCAGTGCCACAATCTTAAAGGAACCATTCCAATAATCCAAGCCTAGACATACCCAGGTAACAACACTTCCTTGTTTGTACTCTTCCTCGTTTCCACACCAACTGCCCCTGTTCTTTTTTTTAACCTCCGGAACGTGAAGTAATTCTCTTTTTGTTTGGTACACTACTGTTACTGCTTCATCTGTATAGTGAATATCATACTTGCTGTAACCAACTGTGTGCATGGTTCTTCTTAGATTTATACTTTCTTCTAGTCACTCATAATCTCATTCCCTCGACATAGGTTCCAAGAACGAAAAGGCATTGGCTTGCAGCTTCCACCATGACATATGATGGGATAAGTCTCTGTGCTGCATATGGTCTTTGTGGGGCTGCTTCAGATGGTCCTTGGCTGGTCTTTGTGGTCCTTTCTAGGGCTACAGCATCTAGGACAGCATCTTAGCATCTAGGACAGCTAGGACAGCATCTAGGACAGCATCTTAGCATTTAGGACAGCATCTTAGCATCTAGGACAGCTAGGACAGCATCTAGGACAGCATCTTAGCATCTAGGACAGCATCTTAGCATCTAGGACAGCTAGGACAGCATCTAGGACAGCATCTTAGCATATGCTTGGCTGGCTAGCAGCCTATAAATATGTATCCCCAACCTCTCAGGTTGGCATGGCATTTGTGTGAAAAATAAAGAAAAAAATTGCCCCAACTCCTAGTGTCATCCTCTCTCGATGAGAGTAAGAATTCAGCTACTACCAAGGGTAAGAATTCAGTGACTAACAAGTGGTATCAGAGTCGTAGTATCCTGTAGCCTGAGCATCTCCTGCTCACCTCCTTTCCCAGCCGCGCAACAGCCCCAGCTGGGAGCAGCAGTAGCTCCGGCCGCTCCTGCTCACTTCTTTCCCTCTGCGCAGACGAGCAGCAGCTCGTCTGAAGCAGCCCTCTCCCCACGCAGCAGCCCCCGGGTAGTGCGTCATGTCCGCAGGGCAGTCTCAGCGCTCGGTCGCCTCGAGCACGCGGCGTCGGCAGGAGGCCGAACTTGCCGCGGCAGAGGAACGCGAGCGAGCGGCGGCAGAGACCGCTGCGACGGCGGCAAGGGCGTCGAGGCTGGCAGCGGCGGAGCTGGCAGCAGCCAGAGCGGAGGCGGAAGCAGCGGCGGCGGCGGATGCAGCGCGTGCGGCGGCAGCAGAGGTCGAGGCTCTGCGCGGCAGCATCAGTAGCTCCGTTTCTGCTGACGACAGCGCCAACGTGGACCTCGAGTTGCTGGGGAGGGAGGCAGCGCGAGCGCGGGCGGCGCAATGGGCAGCCGCGCACGCCCACGAGCGCGGCGGCAGCCCAGACAGACGCGGACGCGCCGGCGGCGCTCCTGGAGGAGGCGCGCACGGCGGTGGCGCTCCTGGAGGAGGCGCGCACGGCGGTGGCGCTCCTGGAGGAGGCGAGCTCGGCGGTGGCGCTCTTGGAGGGGGCGAGCACGGCAACGGTGGCGGACGGGTCGATGGAGAGCGCGGCCTTCACAGGCAGCGTGGCTCTCTCTCCCCGGATCGGTACCGTGGTTACCACGGGCTCCAGGCTGTTGTCAGGGACGTCGGCCCCGGCGGTGGGTGGCCTACCCTCACTAAGACCAACTATGTCGAGTGGGCTGCGGTGATGAGGGTAAAGCTCCAGGTGCGGCACATGTGGGAGGCAGTCCGGTACGGCGACGTCGACTACGACCAGGATCGACGGGCGCTGGATGCCCTCATCGCTGCAGTCCCGTCCGAGATGCAGTTCTCGCTTACCAATAAGCGGACTGCCAAGGAGGCTTGGGACGCCATCGCTGCGGCACGCATCGGCAGCGACCGCGCCCGCAAGTCCACACTGCAGGCACTTCGCAAGGAGTGGGAGAACCTGGCCTTCAAGCCAGGTGAGGACGTTGATGACTTTGCTCTCCGTCTCAACACTCTGTTGCAGAAGATGGTGCAGTTCGGCGATGACACCTACGGCGAGGAGAGAGCTGTCGAAAAGCTCTTCCGTTGCGTCCCCGAGAAGTACAAGCAGATGGCTCGCTTGATCGAGTCCCTGCTGAATCTCTCCACGATGTCGATCGAGGAGGCGATAGGTCGCCTCAAGGTCGTCGATAGCGATGAGCCACAGTCTCTCTCGGGGCCCATCACCACTGGCGGGAAGCTCCTTCTCACTCGGGAGCAGTGGGCTGCCTGCCAAGGTGACCGGAAGAAGGGGGAGCCTTCTTCCGCGACAGGCGACCGCAAGCGTGGAAAGCCGCGCAAGGCGCGCAGAGACGCCCAGGCCGGGGCGCGAGGACGTGCCGAGGGTGATGCCCGCGGAGGCGCCCAGGGCGGCGCCGCTGGCAAGTACAAGCCAGCACGAGACGACACATGCCGCAACTGCGGCCAGCTTGGCCATTGGGCCAAGGACTGTCGACAGCCACGACGCGGCCAGGCCCATGTCGCACAGGCGGAGGAGGAGGAGCCGGCTCTGTTCATGGCACATGCAAGCATCGAGCTACCTCCAGCGGCACCGGCCGCAACGGCTCTCCTCCACCTTGACGAGCCAAAAGCACACGCCCTCCTCGGCGATGGCTCCGGCAACGATAAGACTGACGGGTGGTGCCTCGACACCGGCGCCACCCATCACATGACCGGTCGATGGGAGTTCTTCACCGAGCTTGACTCTAGCGTCCGAGGCTCCGTCAAGTTTGGGGATGCCTCCGGCGTGGAGATCAAGGGCGTCGGCTCCGTCATCTTCACCGCCGCGTCTGGTGAGCACAGGCTGCTCACCGGAGTCTACTACATCCCCGCGTTGAGGAACTCTATCATCAGCTTGGGACAGCTGGATGAGAACGGTTCGCGCGTGGTGGTTAAGGATGGAGTCATGAGGATTTGGGATCGCCGTCGTCGCCTTCTTGCCAAGGTAACCAGAAGCGCAAATCGACTCTACGTCCTTAACGTGCAGGTGGCACAACCCCTCTGTCTCGCTACTCGTCGGGATGACGAGGCGTGGCAGTGGCACGAGCGCTTCGGGCACCTCCACTTCGAGGCCCTGAAGCGGCTCAGTGCCACGGAGATGGTGCGAGGCCTGCCGTGCCTCGACCATGTGGAGCAGCTCTGCGACGTCTGCATATTGACGAAGCAGAGGCGACTCCCCTTTCCCCAGCGGGCGAGCTTTCGAGCCAAGGAGAGGCTCGAGCTTGTGCACGGGGACTTGTGTGGTCCGGTGACACCGGCCACATCGGGAGGACGACGCTACTTCCTGCTGCTCGTCGACGACCTCTCCCGCTACATGTGGGTGATGGTCCTCGGCAGCAAGGGAGAGGCTGCGGACGCCATCAGGCGTGCGCAGGCTGCTGCGGAGGCGGAGTGCGGCCGCAAGCTGCGCATGCTGTGCACCGACAACGGCGGCGAATTCACGGCGGCTGAATTCGCGTCGTACTGCGCTGATAAGGGCATTCAGCGCCACTACTCCGCGCCGTACAGCCCGCAGCAGAACGGCGTCGTCGAGCGACGCAACCAGACGGTTGTGGGGATGGCTCGGGCCCTTCTCAAACAGAGGGGGATGCCGGGTGTCTTCTGGGGAGAGGCGGTGGTGTCGGCCGTCTACATCCTCAACCGCTCGCCTACCAAGGCGCTCGACGGCAGGACGCCGTACGAGGCTTGGCATGGGCACAAGCCGGCGGTCTCCCACTTGCGAGTCTTCGGCTGCCTCGCGTTCGCCAAGGAGCTTGGCCACATCAGCAAGCTCGACGACAGGAGCACTCCGGGAGTGTTCATCGGCTACGCGGAGGGCTCGAAGGCCTACCGCATCCTCGACCCGAAGACATAGCGTGTGCGCACGGCGCGCGACGTTGTGTTCAACGAAGGGCGAGGATGGGCGTGGGACAAGGCGGTGGACGACGGCTCAGCTCCAACGTACGACGACTTCACTGTCGAGTACGTCCACTTCGAGGAAGCTGGGGGAGTAGGCAGCTCTTCTTCGACGAGCACGTCTACCCCAGTCCCCGAGCCTTCACCGACCCCGGCGCCTGCTACTCCGACAGCACCACACTCTCCAGCCAGGACCTCGGCTGAGATGAGTTCTTCGCTGGCTCCACCACAGCTGGCACCAGCACCGACAGGCACCTCTCCGGGCACGTCTACTCCAACACCAGCTCGTGTCGAGCACAGCCCGGTTGAGCTCGCTACTCCGCTCTCTCACGACGAGGAGCGCATCGACGCGTACCACGACGGTGAGCCGTTGCGGTACCGTACGATAGAGAACCTTCTCGGCGACCAGCCAGTGCCGGGACTGGTGCCTCACGACCTGGAGGCGCAGTTGCACCTTGCGTGTGACGACGGCGAGCCTCGGTCGTTTGCAGAGGCCGAGAGACACGCAGCATGGCGCGCCGCGATGCAGTTGGAGATGGATGCGGTTGAGAAGAACCGCACCTGGGAGCTTGCTGACCTTCCTCGTGGTCACCGCGCGATCACCCTTAAGTGGGTGTACAAGCTGAAGAGGGATGAAACCGGCGCCATCGTCAAGCACAAGGCTCGCTTGGTGGCACGAGGCTTCGTGCAACAGGAGGGGGTCGACTTCGACGACGCCTTCGCTCCCGTGGCACGGATGGAGTCCGTGCGACTCCTCCTTGCGCTAGCTGCCCAGGAGGGCTGGCGTGTTCATCACATGGACGTCAAGTCGGCGTTCCTTAACGGCGACTTGAAGGAGGAGGTCTACGTGCACCAGCCGCCGGGATTTGCGATCCCCGATAAGGAGGGCAAGGTGCTCCGCCTGCGCAAGGCCCTCTACGGCTTGCGGCAGGCGCCGAGGGCGTGGATGCCAAGTTAGATTCCACGCTAAAGGGGATGGGCTTCGAGCAAAGCCCGCACGAGGTGGCCATCTACCGACGGGGCAGTGAAGGAAATGCTCTGCTGGTGGGTGTCTACGTCGACGACTTGGTGATCACCGGCACCAAGGATGCGGAGGTGGCGGCATTCAAGGAAGAGATGAAGGCCACTTTCCAGATGAGTGACCTGGGGCCTCTCTCCTTCTACCTGGGAATCGAGGTGCACCAGGATGACTCCGGGATCACGCTTCGACAGACCGCCTACGCCAAGCGCGTCGTTGAGCTAGCTGGGCTCACCGACTGCAACCCAGCTCTCACTCCGATGGAGGAGAGGCTGAAGCTGAGCCGCGACAGCACGACGGAGGAGGTGGACGCTACGCAGTACCGGCGTCTTGTGGGGAGCCTTCGCTACCTCGCCCACACACGGCCGGACTTGGCATTCTCCGTCGGCTACGTCAGTCGGTTCATGCAGCGACAGACGACGGAGCACCAGCAGGCTATGAAGAGAATCATCCGCTACGTTGCGGGGACCCTCGACCACGGCCTCTACTACCCTAGGTGCCCTGGGGCGGCACACTTCGTCGGGTACAGCGACAGTGACCACGCCGGCGACATCGACACCAGCAAGAGCACGAGCGGGATCCTCTTCCTCCTCGGCAAGTGCCTCGTTAGCTGGCAGTCGGTCAAGCAGCAGGTGGTGGCCCTGTCCAGCTGCGAGGCCGAGTACATAGCGGCCTCCACCGCTTCAACTCAGGCACTCTGGCTCGCTCGACTGCTTGGTGATCTCCTCGGCAGAGACACTAGAGCGGTGGAGCTCAGGATGGACAGCAAGTCCGCTCTGGCCCTGGCAAAGAACCCCGTTTTCCATGAACGGAGTAAGCACATCCGGGTGAGGTACCACTTCATCCGAGGCTGTTTGGAGGAAGGGAGCATCAAGGCGAGCTACATCAACACCAAGGACCAGCTCGCGGACCTGCTTACCAAGCCTCTTGGGAGGATCAAGTTCCTTGAGCTCTGCTCCAGGACCGGGATGGTTCAACTTTCCCACAAGACGACGCACAAGACTTAGGGGGAGAATGATGGGATAAGTCTCTGTGCTGCATATGGTCTTTGTGGGGCTACTTCAGATGGTCCTTGGCTGGTCTTTGTGGTCCTTTCTAGGGCTACAGCATCTAGGACAGCATCTTAGCATCTAGGACAGCTAGAACAGCATCTAGGACAGCATCTTAGCAGCTAGGACAGCATCTTAGCATCTAGGACAGCTAGGACAGCATCTAGGACAGCATCTTAGCATCTAGTACAGCTATGACAGCATCTAGGACAGCATCTTAGCATATGCTTGGCTGGCTAGCAGCCTATAAATATGTATCCCCAACCCCTCAGGTTGGCATGGCATTTGTGTGAGAAATAAAGAAAAAAATTATCCCAACTCCTAGTGTCATCCTCTCTCGATGAGAGTAAGAATTCAGCTACTACCAAGGGTAAGAATTCAGCGACTAACAACATAAAACTGGTTAGTCTGTAAATCACCCCATGCCTATGTTGTTCACAAATTCAATCCGCAATATGTTGTTGTGTCACATGTTGTTTTCAACATTTTGATATCTGGCAAATGTTTCCTTTTTGATCTTTGAGTAGTGATGTACTTCCACTATTGGTTTACATAATCATACAAATGCTTTTCCTTCCATCATTTTAGGTTTATGAAGGTGTAAACTTTAAAACCCTCTTAGAAATATGCTGCCTCTATCTTAAAAAATGAATAACATTTTAAAACTTGCTGATAATAAATAGTCAGTTGTATATGCTCTTAAAAAAAAAAATCTTAAGAGTGTATGCTCTTTTCTGAAAAAAGCATGTTAAGCCCTCAGAAAAAAGAACGTCAAGAATCTAACTATTACATTTTTTTCAAACACTCGTAGTTGGATTCATAACTTGACATTATTAACACCCAGCGAGAGATTGAATGGAGTCTAATAGTTGGAAATCGAAGTTGGGCCTGGCAAATCCAGCAAGTCCAGCAAGCGGTAGCAGCAGATAGCGAGGCGTTCGAGGGGTACGAGAGGTAGTACTGCGAGGCCTCCGCCTCCTTCTCCCGCAAGTGCACCGCCGCCTCTGCCCTCGATGGAGGTAAACCCAACCCACCCCTCAGTTTAATCTAGTTTCCGTTCACGATTTCGTGGGGGAAGTTTCTCCTTTTCTGTTTGTTTGAGAATTCGGTGGGATCTCCGCAGAGAAGAAGATGCAGAAGCTGTCCAAGATCCAGTCGGGCGTGGAGGAAGCTGAATCGCTGGTAAATAGATACTACACTACAGTTTATTTTAGGGTATCCCCTTTCCACATGGTCATACGATTCTGTTGCCTTTCATTCTGCTGTGGGAAAGCAATTGGAGCTGGACTGGTGATTTTGGGAGGTCGTAGCAAGTAGAAAAATCTTAGTGGATTTTTGCGTTTCTGTTGGTATGGTGTTGATAAGACTTCAGGGCAGTTCTGTAGATTGGCTGTATGTGCCTTCGTTTTGTGCGGTTATAGATTCTTAAGATGGACCTGGAGGCGAGGAGCTTGCAGCCCAGCGTGAAGACAGGTTTGCTTGCAAAGCTGAGGGAGTACAAATCTGACCTCAACAAACCTAAGAGTGAGCTCAAGAGGATCTCCGCGCCAAATGCCAAGCAGGCTACCCTGGAGGGGGTCCTTGAGGCTGGCATGACTGACACGCTTGCGGTGAGCTCCCCGATTCCTATCAATAGCTTCATCCTTTCCAGCAAAACTTCTGTCTAATTTTTTTCATTCTTTCAAAATTTTAATATTTGGATGCTGCTTCATGTCTAATTTTTGTCACTTTTTCCATCTTTCGAAATATTAATATTTGGATGTTGCTTTATAAATTAGAGCATATTTTTAGTAATAAATTATTGATTTATAATTTTGCCCAGGCTGTCTAATTTGTCTGGCTCCGCCACTGTTAACACCTTCGAATTAGATGTAAACGTAACGAAGACATATATAGCTAGTTTAGTATTTCGGAAAATGCACAGTTTGCTGTTTGCTTTTCTGGCATGGCAGTGGCATTATGGGATACATAAAGACTTGTGCATGTGGCAAGTTCTTCCTTAATGAGCATGTACCTTGATGACAGTCTGCCACATATGATCAAATTCTACAAACTTCTTGCTCTTCATTCGCATAAGCGGTTGTTCTGAGCGATAGATGTTTTCTGTACCAGGACAGCAGCAATGCTGCAGCTGCAAGAAGTGTTTTCATTTCACTGAAGCACCAATGGTGTGCCAAGAGCATGAGTATTCATGGATCATGTGTAAGGCACTCAGATACAAAATGGACAAGATGTTGGGCAGAGCCCCTTGAAAGAGAGTAAACTAAGTTCTGCCCCTCGCTTCTGTTGTTTCTGTGTGAAGGGCTCACTGCACGAGAACCAGCACCGGCCTGGGCACCCTCTTCGACGAGGTCGGCGCCAAGAACCACTCCGCCTCCTTCAACGAGACGCTCTGGAAGTCCATCGGCCAGGTACACGCTTACATGTTCGTGGCACATAGCCTCATATCGTGTTCATGGCTTCATGCCACACCAGCACTGTATTTGTAATATTTTGTATTTCGATTTCCCTTTTAATCGAAAATGATAATAGATTTAAATGCAAGGCGCCAAGGCCGCATGGACCTGGTGCTTGCCTGCAGGTTTAGGTTTCCAACTTTGTTCCTTTCTTTGATTCATTCAATGATTCAATCTTTCTTGCAATAGGCATGGCGAAAGTTCAGATCTGAATAGTTAGACTGTATCGATGTAGTCAACTAAGATCACCTGCAAAACTTTTTTATTGGGGAATTGAGTTTCTTTCCTAGTTTCTTAGCCCTAATTTCATAGTTGATATGTTTTGCTAGCTCTACAGTTAATTGACTACTTTGTAATTTTTAATTTAGGTAGCAATGGTCAAAGAAAAAAAACCTTTATTCATTTTACAAAAGGAAAAAGAGATGAATCAGTTGGGGAAGATCCCTGCACCCTTAGTTATGAACGTGAAATTGTAGGAAACTACAGCTATGAAGATATAATTACTCATTTGAAGAACCTGAAGGAAAGAAGAGGAGTCCTTTGACCAGTGACAGCCTTCATGATGGTTTACTATTTTGGTATGTCTTAGTCTATTAGTCTCCGTGTGGTTGTATTTTGGATTATACATACTCTAAATGGTGCTTTAATATTATATTTAGGAGTTGAAAGTTGTTGATTAACATTGAACAACTGCACCCCCTCTTCAATCACTGGCGCAGCGTCATGTGCTCCTTCAACCTCGTCAACGGGATCCCCGCCTGCGCCGACTCGCGCCTCCTCTCCCGGACCATCTGCGGCGACTGGCAGCTCCACGGCTACATCGTCTCCGACTGCGATGCCATCCAGGTCATCACCGATGGCATCAAGTGGCAACTACAACTGCACCGGCGCAGAGGCTGGTGCTGCCGGGCTCGACCTCGACTGCGGCCAGAGCTGGAAGGTGAGGAACGGCAAGGTGATCGACACTTGCAAACTATTGTCTGGAGCGGCGCTCTTGTGTACCCTGGTGGTGAAGGTGGCAACGCCATTACCGGAAGATACAATCCTGGTAATTAAATCAACACTCCTTTTCTGTTCTTCTCAAAATTATTTTGTAAAATTTAATACACATGTTGATGTAAAATGCTACTGCTCTAAACTGAACAGGAGGAAGGCTGCCATTGACATGGTACAAGAACAAGTACCTCTACCAGATCCCCATGACGTTCATGTATCTCGGCCCCATGCCGAAACACGGATACCCCGGCAGAAGGTACAAGTTCTACGACGGCCTGGAGGTTCTCTACACCAAGTTCCTCTACTAGACCTACTGCAATGGCACCACTGTCACCATGCCCGTCGCAGGCCGCCACTGAAAGGGGCTCAGCTACAACCCCAGCACGTCCCCCGACGCCCCGGCCTGCCCGGCCATCAACGTCGACGGCCACGTCTGCACCGAGACCATGATGGATACACAAAGGAAAGGAAGACTCAGCTGATCTGTACTGCTAGCTGCAGGCATCTCCGTTCAGTCAGGGATGAAGCTTGTTGGGCACTCTGGACGAGATGGCTGCGGTTTGCTGGAAACGATTGCCGTTACCAACTGGCCCAGTAGCAGCAGCAATTTTTCAGGCATCAATTGAGGAAGCATAACGCTTGTGTTCATGGAAAAGCGCTGAAGAACATTGCACCACCAATGTAGAGGGTTTCGAATCCTCAAAAAGAAAATTCTAGACTTTTGCAAACGAAGAATAACAGTGTCTTTGAGACTTTAGATGTTGTGACAGTTTATTAGAGTTATACGTGAGGTAGTTGTCAATCTAATCAGCGTCTATCACTGGTAGTGTTTAGTTGAGAACCAAGATGATCCTGGTTATTATTCGTTGAACTCACAATATTTTTTTTAAAAAAAGTGGACCCAAAATCTTATATTTCAGAATTATCAGAGGCGTCAAATTTTCATAACTTGTCCGATAGAAAGTAACAGACCATTGTTTTTACTAGCAGTTGACTCGCACTGATGACTGATCATTGCTCAATGCACAATTACTCATTATTAGGAATACGAAGGACAACCATATTTCAGAATTTCCAGAGGCGTCAAATTGGCATACGAGCACGATTTCCAGTCATGAGAGGTGATGCTAGAAGTTAGAAAAACAAAAGATGCATTTCACTTGTCTGCATTGCCAAAGGATTCCGAGTTTTCACTCCCAGTTGAAGCATTCGCCGAAAGGTTCTGCGCTTCCAGAAGCTTCATCTGCCGCTCAGCATGCTCCCGCTCACACTGGCTAATGCCCATGATGATGTCAAGCATGGTTCCCGTGGTGCCAAAGAAGACCAGCGGAGCTAAGGATTTCTTCTTTATGCCCACTGGAATAGCAACAAGAGCACCAGCAACCGAGAAGAACCAAGTTCCTAGAGCACTGCGTGGATACAAAAACTTCTATCAGCATACCATTATTCCAAGTCATACTGCACTAAAAGAATGCACATTTTTTCTTAGCCAAACCTATGTTGCTTCTTTTTTATATTGGTGCAATGTCAGGAAATATGATATGAAAGTCAAGCAACTCATGATATGGTGTTCCTAATCCTACTCATGATTCATTTGACAGTTTCTATTGACAAGATTCCCCAGCGAAATCTAGCATCATTTCTAAGTTGACAATATTATGAGGAATACACGGAACTGAGATGTAGCAGACGGGACTATACAACAGAATAAAGCTCCGTTTGTCATTCCAGTGATTTTTAAAAGTGCTTTTTAATTTCTATTTTTAGATGCAATTGAAAGCATCTTCTTAGAATCTGTAACAGCAAAAATCACACTAGGAATGACAAATATTCCTCTAACTAACTAGATTCTACAACACAACGCAACACAACAGCTGCAAACAAACCCTAAGCAAATGGAATGAGAGAATTTCATATTATATTGGATAAACAATATTTAGAGGATGAACAAACAAATTAGCATAATCTGTCTAATCACCCAAGACATTAAAAATAAATCGCACTAAAATTCAAACAGGAAAATCTGTGTTTATTCTCTCATTCTAACACAGCAGTTACATACATCTATAATATGTGCCTTAAAAAACAAATTCAAACATCAACTAAACGGAAAATCCAATGATATACTTCTTGGCTCTTCTTTCTTTTGAAGATCACAATGATGAGCTTGTACAAATTGCTCAGTTAGAGTGTGCTTGCTTGGTTTGCTTAATGATCTTTGTTTTTGAGATTTGGCAGCAACTAATTTTAGTTCAGTGTGGGATCAAAACTCAAAGCACTTATAAGTTGCTCCTATTATACTGCCACAGCCTTTGCTGCTGGGCATATGTTTCATGTCTTACAGCTTTTAAGACCACATCATAATGCTTGTAATCATGAGAATGATTGCAACCACGCCTTGTATTGATCAGTGTTACAGATACATATACAAGTACATGAGCTAACTGCATAAGCTACAAACGGGGAGAACCACGGGACGTGGTCACTGCATGACTGCATGCTAACACCCCCGCGCAGTTTGGACGTCGGAGTCGCCGAAGACGCACAGACTGGATCGAAATTCGTTGAAGCTTGCTGTGGGCAATCCTTTGGTCATCACGTCGGCGAACTGCTGTGTCGTAGGAACTTGCAGAACCCGGCACTCACCGATGGCCACCTTCTCCCGAACGAAGTGAACATCTAGCTCGATGTGCTTGGTGCGCTTGTGATGGACAGGATTGTTACTCATGTAACAGGCGGACACGTTGTCACAGAACACCACTGTCGCCTTGCTGTGGTTGTGCCCAAGTTCGCCGAGGAGCTGGCGCAGCCATGTGCATTCAGCCACAGCGTTGGCCACGCCTCGGTATTCCGCCTCCGCGCTTGAACGGGACACCACTGTTTGCCGCTTACTCGACCACGAGACCAGAGCATCACCGAGGAAGACACAGTACCCGGATGTGGAGCGGCGGGTATCCGGGTAACCGGCCCAGTCGGCGTCCGAGAAGGCGACGATGTCGAGCTGCTTGGATCCGGACAGATGGAGTCCCATTGCACTGGTGCCACGGACGTAGCGCAGTATCCGCTTCACAATGCCTTGATGTGCCGACGTCGGTTGATGCATGTGGAGACAAGCTTGTTGAACAGCGTACTGGATGTCCGGCCTCGTCATGGTGAGGTATTGAAGCGCCCCGACCATGCTTCGGTATGTTGATGCGTCGTCCACGGACAGTGGTGTGCCAGAGGATGCCGAGAGCTTGCCAGCTGTGTCGATCGGCGTCAAGCACGATGTGCAATCAGTCATTCCCGCGCGATCCAGGAGATCAAGTGCGTACTGCCGTTGGTTGAGGAAGAAACCAGCTGCGGTGCGACGAACTTGAATCCCAAGGAAGTAGTGGAGAGAGCCCATGTCCTTGAGTGCAAATTCAGCGTTGATGGAGGCGGTGACCTGGTGAAGTAGCACTGTGGACGACGCCGTAAGGACGATGTCGTCCACGTAGAGAAGGAGATATGCTGATTCATTGCCTTGGTGGAGGACGAACAGCGAGTTGTCCGACCGGGTGGGCTTGAAGCCGAGGTCGCCGAGGAAGCTTGCAAGCCGCCTGTACCCTATTTTACCCCGATACTTCCCCCAAGTGCCGTACCCGTATCGCGATACGTATCCGATACCGATACGCGCCGATACGTCGCCGATACGGTATCGGGGAAGTATCGGAAAATACAGCCCAAAAAATAAATAAAAATAATCCCGATACTCCTTCGATACTTCCCGATACTCCTCCGATACTTCGCAGCCCATAACCCCTCAAATTAAAGCCCACCATCTCAAGAGCCCAGTTTTTCAACCCATTTACCCATCTCAATGCAACCCTAAAACATAATAGCACTGATTGGAATGAGCCGCCGGCCATCACATGCTCTGTGCCTCCATCTCTTTGTCCGTCGCCTGCTCCATCCCGCCGGTCGAGGCCACCGTTGCGTCGCGCCGTCGCCAGCTCCTTCCCACCGGCCGAGGCCACCGTTGCATCGCGCCATCGCCAGCTGCTTCCCGCCAGCCGAGGCCACCGTTGCGTCTCCAACTCCTTCTCGCCGGCCGAGGCCACCACTAGCGCTGAGCAGCGTGCTCCATCCATTCAGCTAGCAGTTGTTCCTTTGCTTGAGGTACGAGTTGGCAACTTGCCATCTCCTTTCACCTCCTTCCTTTGCCTGGTTGTTGTCTGTAACCTCCACCCTCCAGATCTGAGGTTTTTTCATTTCTCTTCTGTGTTTTGATGTTCAGAGATGGCAAGTGGTAGTGCTAGTTCTTCGCTGCAAGGTAGTAGTCTCAATGAATCAAGTTATGGTGCCGGATCAGGTGCTCAAAGCGATGAGAATCAACTCTACGATCTTAAGTATCCTCTTTGGAGGCATGTTAGAAAACTTGAGTCTAATGGTCCTTCAGGAGGAAATGCCAAATCAGAGTGCTACTTTTGCCACAAAATAATACCTGGTAGCTATACTAGAGTGAGAGCACATTTGTTGAAGATAACAGGCCAAGGTGTTAGTATTTGCAGAAAAGTGACAGTGCCTATACTTGAGCAACTTCGCAGGGAAGTAGCTGCAGCCGAAGCAACCATTAGTACTAGTCAACCCAGGAGTGTTCCTTTGTCAATGCAGACTCTGGGTGCAGGTTTACCCCCTTCTGAAGCCACAACTAGCACACAATCAAAGAGAAGAAAGAAACAAACTGGGGTAGAAGAAAGTTTTCACAATGAACTTCGCCAGATGGCTGATGCTCTTATTGCAAGAATGTTCTACACATCAGGTTTGCAGCTTTGCATCCTATATTCTTTAATCTTTATTGCTCCTCTTTTCACTGATTTGAGCCAAAATATTTGCTGATTGCTACTGCAATGGCCAATGTGTTCCTGTCTTTGTAATTTGCAGGTCTTCCATTCAATTTGGCAAGAAACCCAAATTATCTAGCTGCTTTCACTTTTCTTGCAAACAATGATTTGGGGGGGTATGTACCTCCTGGGTACAACAAGTTGAGGACGACTCTTCTCCAACTGGAGAAGGACAATGTTGAGAGGCTGCTGGAACCAATCAAGAGTACATGGCCGACAAAAGGGGTGACAATTGCATCTGATGGGTGGAGTGATGCTCAAAGAAGACCCCTCATCAACTTTATAGCCATAGCTGGGAGTGGCCCTATGTTCTTAAGAGCTATTAACACATCAGGAGATGTGAAGAACAAGGAGTACATTGCTGAGAAATTGATTGCTGTGATAGAAGAAGTTGGAGCAAAAAATGTGGTCCAAGTGATCACAGATAATGCTTCAAATTGCAAAGCTGCTGGGTTGATAGTGGAACAAAGGTACAACAACATTTTCTGGACTCCATGTGTAGTCCACACTCTGAATTTGGCATTGAAAAACATTTGTGCTGCAAAGAACAATGATGGTGAGAACGATGAACTCATGTGGATCAAAGATGTCGCAGGGGATGCCTTCATGATTAAAATTTTTATCATGAATCACAGCATGCGGCTATCAATGTTCAATGAGTATAGTAAGCTCAAGTTTCTTGCAATTGCTGACACAAGATTTGCATCACAGATTGTCATGTTGAAGAGGTTCCTTGTTCTCAGAGATTCACTTGTGTTAATGGTTATTGGTGACAAGTGGTCAGCTTATAGGGATGATGATAAGGAGAAAGCAAGGTTTGTAAAAGAAAAGTTGCTTGATGATGTGTGGTGGGACCAAGTCAGATACATTGTTGATTTCACTGAGCCCATTTATTCAATGCTACGTGGCGCCGACACTGACAAGCCATCCCTCCATTTGATTTATGAGATGTGGGACACCATGATAGAGAAGGTGAAAGATTGCATTTATCGCCATGAGGGAAAGAGGCATGATGAAGAATCTGTTTTTTATGAAATTGTTCATGGCATTTTAGTAGCTCGATGGGCAAAAAGCAACACCCCTCTTCATTGTTTGGCACATTCTCTGAATCCAAGGTAATTATTAGTTCAATTGTCATTGTCATTTGTTTTCATTTTATCTCATTTGGGACTAATTTATGTACTTGTTTCATTGTTTGCGTAGGTACTATACTCCAAATTGGCTTTCTGAAGCTGAAGGTCGTGTGGCGCCCCATGATGATGTTGAAATTTCTGACATGAGGAACAAATGCTTTAGAAAGTTATTTCCCATTCCGGAGGACCTTATAAAAATTAAGCAGCAGTTTGCTAAATTCTCTCTATTTGGAAGTGGCTTTGATAGCCCTGATTCAATTGACGACAGAAACAATCTTGACCCTAAGGAATGGTGGGGCATTCATGGTCAAAGGACCTCAGAGTTGAAACTTTTAGCTTTCAAGTTGCTTGGGCAGCCATCATCTTCTTCTGCATGTGAAAGGAATTGGAGTACCTATGGTTTCATCCATAGCATAAAGAGAAATAGGCTCACTCCTATGCGTGCCGAGGATTTAGTGTTTATCCACAGCAACATGCGTCTTCTTTCAAGAAACTCTGATGAATATTTGAAGGGCCGAAGTCGCATGTGGGATGTTGGAGGAGATGCCTTTGATTCCTTTGATGGTGCTGGCATTCTTGAACTAGCTGATCTCTCACTAGATGAACCAGAATTTGAGGTCATGCTTTTTGAAGATGGAGAATTCTGATACAGAGCCATCTCAATTATTTGGCCTTGTGCCTTGTATCCTGTATGATGTAGTGCAATATTTAAACTTGTAGTCTAGTAGTAAACTAGTAGTATACTAGTATTATCTATTTGAATCTGAACTCGATTTGTTGGTATGAGGAATCATTCATATCATTCTCTATAATTGCTGCATTCTTAGTTTTAATTTATATATATCGGCGTATCGGCGTATCCTTATTTTTTGAAACTCCCGTATCCCCGTATCAGCGTACCCGTATCGGCGTATCCGTATCGCGTATCGGGGCATCCTAGCCTGTACCATGCGCGCGGCGCTTGCTTGAGGCCGTAGAGGCTCTTGGAGAGGTGGCAGACGTGGTCACGACGCGACAAATCAGCAAAGCCCGCTGGTTGTCTGGCGTAGATGTCCTCGTCGAGCACGCCGTGGAGGAAGGCGTTGTTGACGTCCAATTGGTGCACAGGCCAGTCGCGCGAGGCGGCAAGCGTGAGCACCGTGCGCACGGTGGCCGACTTGACGACGGGACAGTATGTCTCGCCGTAGTCGATGCCCGCGCGCTGAGTGAATCCCCGGACGACCCACCTCGCCTTGTAGCGATCGAGGCTTCCATCTTCCTTGAACTTGTGACGAAAAATCCACTTCCCACTGACGAGATTCTTGCCCGAGGGTTTGGGGACGAGCTCCCACGTGTGGTTGGCTTGAAGGGCATCGAATTCTGCCTGCATCGCCGCGCGCCAGTTCGGATCCTTCAGGGCTGCATGCACTGATGTGGGAATGGGCGAGATGCTTGTTGTCATTGCCACCGTCGCATACTTGGGGTTAGGCTTGAACGTGCCAGCCCGAGCCTGAGTGATCATCGTGTGCCGTTGGACGAGTGGGATGCTTGGCGCTGCCGTTGTCGGAACGGACGAGTCCACGGAAGATGGAGTGGGCGCGCCTGACACCGTAGGTGGTGGGGGCGAGGACGTAGATGGCGCGGCCGATGTGGCGGAACGTGGCGCAGGCTCGAGCGGCGCTGCGGGAGCCGCGGCGTTCGCTGGGGCGCTCGGCGTAGTGGGCGTCGCATCGTGCGCCGGTTCGATCGGCGTGGTTGGCGCCGTTCGTTGCCGAGTCGGGGCGCTCGGCGTCTGGAAGACCGAGCTGTTCGTGGTGTCGAGGTCTGCGCGCCAGGGTTCGTAGACGTGGAGCGATGTCGACGGCGCGGCGGATCGGGGGCGGAGCGGGAACGTCGCTTCGTCGAAGTAGACATGGCGCGAGACGATGACGCGTCTCGACGTCAGGTCATAGCACCGGTAGCCTCGATGATCCTGCGAATAGCCAATGAAGATGCATGCCACAGAGCGTGGAGCAAGTTTGTTAGCGCTTGTGGCCTGGGTATTGGGATAGCAGAGACATCCGAAGACGCGAAGCACACTGTAATCGGGAGCGCGCCCATGGAGGAGCTGAAACGGAGTGTCTAGCGACTTTGGTTTGCAGGGCCGTCGATTGAGAAGAAAGGTGGAGGTGTGGAGAGCTTCAACCCAGAACTTGGGTGAGAGCCCAGCATGGAGAAGGAGGACACGGACACCGTCATTCAGCGTACGCAGGATGCGCTCGGCCTTTCCATTTTGGGGGGAAGTGTATGGGCAGGAGAGGCGCATCACGATGCCATTGGAGGCATAGAAGGAGCGTAGAGTGGCGTTGTCAAATTCACCGCCATTGTCGAATTGGATTGCCTTTATAGGACGATCAAACTGGGTGCGAGCATAGGCGTGAAACGACTTGATTGCAGCAGCAACATCGGATTTGCGTTGTAGAGGAAACGTCCAGACAAAATGAGTGAAATCATCAAGTAAAGCAAGATAATATTGATAGCCCGAAAAACTGGATTCGGGGGATGTCCATACATCACAGTGAATCAATTCAAATGGTGCTGCTGTTTTTGGAATGGAGGAATGAAAAGGTAGTCAAACATGTTTGCCGGTGCGGCAAGCATGACAGGTATGCGACAAATCTTTATTACAGCTGAATTTGAAATGCTTGAGTAACTGAAGAAAGCTCTCCTTGCCGGGATGGCCGAGGCGCTGATGCCAAAGATCAGCGGTGACGGTGGCGAGACAGTGTGGAGAGGATGGCGGTGTGGACAGCTGCAACGGGTACAGGTCGCTGGTGCTGTCACTGCGGAGAATCACCGCCTGGGTGTGCTGATCCTTGATAGAGAAGCCAAGTTTATCAAACTCAACAGTAATGGGATTATCACGAGTCAAAGCACGAACTGAGACGAGATTTTTGATCAGGGAGGGAGAGATGAGAATATTGCGGAGAGCAAGAGGAGAAAGAGAGGTAGGAGTTGTGGAAGAGCCAACATGTGTGATCGGTAACAGAGATCCATTGCCGACCATGATGTTGGTGGAAGAGGAGTGAGGGTGGATGGAGGAGATGTTACCAGAGCCGGAAGCCATGTGAGACGAGGCGCCCGTGTCGAGGTACCAATTGCCGCCGGAGTTGTGGAGAGAGAGATCTGTCAGCGCAGCAAGCAGCTGAGGGTCAACGTTCGCCGACGAATCGCCCTGGGCACTAGTGGCGACGTGGGCCTGCGGAGGCGTGCCGGCGGGGCGCTGGCCGAGGATGCCGGCGCTGTCGCGTGGTGGTGGGAACGGCCAGGTGTGCACCAGGCCAGTCCACGGGTTGACGCCGGGCTGGAAGCCTGCTGGCGGTGCAGAAGACGTGGAGGAAGCCGTGTTGGACGGCTTCTTCTTCTTGTTGTTGAACGAGGAGGCTGACGAGGATGGCACGGGCGGGCGGTGGTTGGTGCTTGAAGAAGAACCGCCCGTGGGGCCTTGCGGCGGCTGCGACGGCAGGTGGACGGACCGGGCTTGGGCGAGGAGCGCCGCGGCAGCCTGCAACTTGGCAGATTCGCCGATCCGATGTTCCTCAAGTTGGAGCATGGAGCGCGTCTTGAGGAAGGAGGGGAGGCGCTTGCGCATTGTGATATGGGGAACGGCTTGGTGCAGGCTGGGGATGAGACCCCGAATGATGTTGAGGACGAGATTGGGCTCGATGATAGGGGCGCCCAGATTGGCCAGGCGATCGGCCATGGACTTCATCCGAGTGCAGTAGGCGAGCACGGACAGATCGCCCTGGAAGAAGCGGCGAAACTCGGCGTTGAGGTAGACAGCACGTGTCGACCTGTTGTCGCGAAACAGATTGCGAATGCCGTGCCACAGAGAGAAAGCAAAGTCCGTGTCGTCGGAGACGACGCTAAGGAGGTCGGGGGCGACGCGGTTGTAGAGCCAAGAGACAATGGCGCAATCGTTTTGCACCCAGTCGGAGTCGCCCTTGGGTGGGGAGCCATTGACGTGGTCCCCCAGGCCATACTGGCCAAACACGGCGGAGAACGCGCGTGCCCAGGCCGTGTAGTTGTCGTCGTTGAGGTCCAAGACGATGGGGACCCTGGACTGGATGTTGATGGACTGGACCACCGTCGGAGGAGCGGGATCAGAGTGGAGTTGGGCGGTGTTGGGAAGACGCAGGCCGGAGTCGACTTCCAAGTCCGACGAGGAGGAGGAGGAGGAAGAAGAGCTCATGGCGGCGATGGGAAGAGCAGCGGAAGTTTAGGATCGGGAGATGGCTGATACCATGTAATCATGAGAATGATTGCAACCACGCCTTGTATTGATCAGTGTTACAGATACATATACAAGTACATGAGCTAACTGCATAAGCTACAAACGGGGAGAACCACGGGACGTGGTCACCGCATGACTGCATGCTAACAATGCTAAGTATGGTCTGTAAATCTAATACTCTCATTATTTATTTGGTGAATGTGTACGAGTCTACACAATCAGGAGCACAAGCAAGAAGGGACAATAGTTAATATAATTTCACGAGTTAAGTTTGTCTTGTCACTTGTTCATTATGCTTGCAACAGTAAGCTTGTTGATTGATTAAGAGATAGCCATGCAACAACAAAATCCCCACACAGCAAACAAAGAGGAAGAAAACATAATACTGAACTTAAATATGTTGCAATTTCACACCAAGCTTAAGATTGTCTATGTCATACTAAAGATTGGCTGAATTTGCGCAACCTTAACTAAAGCCAGTTCCCAAATCAAGCTGAGATCATATATGATTGGCTGAATTTGCGCAACCTTAACTAAAGCCAGTTCCCAAATCAAGCTGAGATCATATATGCTCATGCCGAATAAAATTGAACATAAGTTGAACTGTTGAAGCTAGGAAACCAGCCTAAAGGTGATTATCTCACATTTAATATGTTAACTATCATGGAAGTATCTGCAGTACCTCACACCTGTTAAAAAGTTCACCAAACTTAGATATAGGGAAATAAAGTAACATTTGTACTCCTTTTGGAATCAAACTATAGTCTACAACTGGTCTACGCAGAATCCAAGCTATTTTTCTTTAAGAATATAAGTTATTGCAACTCTATAATACCCTAAATTAAACATTTGTTATTGAGATTATCTTTACGACTTGACAGGTGCACATTCCCCATTTCTCATCTAACCTCAATTCCATTGTGAAGAAAGACTCATTGAACATATGTCAAACCTTTTATTGATTCCTTTGTTTATAATTCCTCTTTCAGGAGCAAGCATTTACCCTTCCGTAGCCTTCTTTATTGCAAGACATTTACAATTGCTTTTATGTAATACACTTAGAGCAAAACTTCTTAAATTGCTTTTGATACAATGAACATGGTCTTGTAATAGGCTAATAGACATTATTTTTAAAACTTTTGTTACTGAGTCAGCAGGCTAGCAACATTGTCATGACCACAGTTATTAGGGCGTCGCCATAGCGTCGCTATATCGGTGTGGCAGAAACTTGAGGCCCGCCACGCCGACACCACGGCACGAGCTCATATGGCGTCCACCAAATTAGCATGGCGTCCCCGTGGCGCCGCTAAGGCATTATGTGGCGAGCAAGGAAGTCATGGCAAGCGCCATACTAAGGAAGAAGTGGCAGATCTGGCGGCAGGGAGGAAGTACATTGTGCGAGTTCCCGGAGGAGGCGGCTCGTGTTGTTCGTGAGCTTTGAAGGGGAGACCGGCGGCAGAGGAGGGGTGTGGTTGGCCGCAAAGGCAAGAACGCGAACGCGGCAGCACGCACTGGGGAGCAAAAGGGGGCACAAGGGTGAGAGCTTGGAGTGCCATGGCGATCGGTGAGTTGGGCTTGCAGCAGCGGGGCTTGATGAGGAGGTGAAATGAGGGAAGAGGCCAAGGCGGCTCTAGGTGGCTTATATATGTATGTGCTAAAGCCCTAGGGGATTGAGGAAACCCTAGATCTGCTATGGGCTTTTGCACCAGGCCTAATAGGGTGTGGTTGATGCTAGGGCTTGATAAATAATTCCAAATTCTCTTTCTTCATTACTGTTTTGGGCAGTGGTTTGAGTAACAATGCATTGCTGGTTAAATGTCTTAATCACCTAAAAAAATTGTCTCAAAAAATAAATTATGTTGATTAATGACCGATTCTTCACAGTATTACAAAGTACAAACACTAGTACAGATGTCTTCGGCCGTGAAAACCTGGAACACATCAGTAAGGTTTCCTCTTGACCTATGATGTGTATGTTCCTAATATATATTCATAGTTATTAAGGCGTATGTTCCTAATATCCTAGATTATGATGTGTGCATGGCGTCGCCACACCGTGCGCCATAAGCGATATAAAGGTGTGAAGGTGGTGGGTCTCCACGCCTTGACACACCGCCATAATAATTATGGTCATGGCTCATGAGTTTCTAATGGTGATGCTGGAAGTAATGTAGTTGTGATCGAAAATACGCAGACCTTTGTAGTTGTGATAAAAAAAATGCGCAGACCTTTGTAGATGTGATTAACAGCTTGCATTTTCAATCGAGAATTGCGACACGGGTTCTCACCCTGCCCATATTTCTAAAAGAGGATCTTGCAATACTGTAATTCAAACTTTTAGTTGGTCCACGACATTTCCTCAAAACTCACAAGGCACTTGACAGAACGGAATCACTTGCGCACAACAAGATTAAGGTCTACCAGGAAAATAAAATTGCTACAATCTTTAGCGGTCACGCTAAAATCTATCTTTCCAGAGGCAATTCCTCAAAGGGCCAGAACAATTTCCAGTCATACAGCACAGTGACGAGAACGAATCCATCAATGCAAGCAAATTCTAAAAGCATATCAAACATTTCAAACAGGAGCCAACGATGGCAGTACCATAGACTGCCCCCGGATCAAAGTCACCGTCTCCATACCGATTAGCAACCTAATAAGCAAGACATTCGATTCTAAGCACAATGAAATCTCGAGCATACAACTACTACCAGGCGGATGAATCACCAACAGAAGTTCCTAGTTTCGCGAATCCAGACCCAGTGAGGGAGGGATCTATGCTCTGAATCACATGCGGAGAAATAAAGAGAGAGGGGGCTCACTGACTTGGACACGGTGCAATCCTCCAGCTGCTTCTCGCCGCCGCCGATTCGCTCCATCGCTGCAACGTTTCACGCAGCCGCGGGTTGTGGTACGCTGCTGAGAACTGGCGGCAACCTAAGAAAACGATGGTGCGGGGTCTCCGAAAGGTATGACTTCGGCGGCAACGGCAGGAGGCGCCGGCGGCGGAAGCGCAGGAAGACGCGGCTGCCGGCGGCGGGCGACGAGATCGGAATGGGGTTGAGGGTGGGTTCAGGTGAGACGGAGTGCTGCCTGCTTGGGCTTCATGTGGGCTCCACCTGTCATTCACAAGACCCGGCTACGCTTGAGCCTGCTCGAACTGGAGCCCAGCTGCCACTAGACTTTTATTTATTTATTTTTATTTACAGAATTTTCAAATATGTGCTCCTGTCTTGAAAATTTATATATATATAGTTACCTACTCGTGCGTTCTAATAGAAGCTATAAAAACTTTATTGTAGAAAACGTAAAAAAAACATAGGACTCACCACGTTAGTGTGGATGAAAAAAACATGAAAAAAACCTTAAAAATGGGGGACTCATCACGTGGCGCGGAACCCATCATATGGGTGTGGGACTCTTACTCATTTTTTAAGTAGTAGGTACATACCAATCTTACGTTCTATCGGTTACAGACACCTAATCATTACTCTTGGTGTTCTTTTAAAAAGCTGTCTAATCGAAATCACCTCGTGCCTAATAGGCGATAGGTTCTGTCGCCCATCCAACAAGTATCAGACGTATAGATTTGTAAATTTTGAAAGAGGTATTTGCGTTCTTACCCTTATATTTAGAATGCAACCATGATTTTACCACTATTTTTTAGACTTTGTGATTTTGCTCTTATTTTTTCGGAACGAATGAGCCGTTTTGCCCTGTTAGGGGATGATCTCTCGTACCCTTTTGGATGGCGAGTCAAAGTTCACTGGTGGTTGAGCACTAATGAATATTGCAGTTGTGTTTCAAAAAGTGCAGGCGAAGGCTTTGGCAGGCCTGTAGTCGGAGGTCGAAGGTCGATCTGCAGCGCCAACAGTCAGCATAGGTGAAGGCTCTGGTGAGCCTTCGGTCGAAGCTCGAAGGTCGACCTACGGCGCCGGGGATCAGCATAGGCGAAGACTTTGGTGAACATTCGGATGGAGACCAAAGGGTGACTTCAGATGCAGCATCGAGGCTGGCCAAAAGTGTCTGGTGGGTGTCGAAGCTCGTGTAGCTGCTTAGGGTATAGTTGTAAATGTGCAGATGTACTTTTGGTACCATAATACCCTCGAATATATCAGAAATGTGGCAGTTGGAGGTGAAACTGTAAATCTTAGCGTGAAGTGGTTGAGTACGGGTTATAAATAGGCTAGCACTGTAACTGAGGTGACAGAGAAATTAAGATTATTTCATCCTCTGATATATATGACACTTCAAAACCTTCGACTTTCCCTCTTGATCGAAGGCTTTTCGTTGTCTTGTGATTTAGATCCCTAATTTCAACTTCCATTAGAGGCAGTCTAATTAAAAGAATTAAAATAAAGAAGATAATGGTTGAAAAATATCCAAATTATTATATTACCCTCCCACTCCCTTCTCTGTCCCGTGGTCCATCCAATGGCTCGCGCGTGCGGACAGGCGAGCAAACGGTGCGAGGCGCTGGCACGCTTTAAGAGCATGCACATTGACCAGTTGCATGAGTACAGATATGACGAGCTCAAGAAGGATATGGGCAATTTCTTCAAAGATGCGAAGCTCGGCAATGGAGCATTCAGCTACAAGGTATGCACAGGAGCTTACAAGCACAATCTATTTCTACTTTGGAATTAGGATTACCATAATCTTTCCACTACAATCGCTATCACAAGAATTATAGGCTGTGATTTTTCCTTTTTGCGTCAAAATGATAAAGTTGGGCTTTTTCCATCGATTTCAGATCTTTACGTAGATTTTGTTGCTTGTATCAGTAAAGTTTTTCTACAGATGATTATTGTCTTATATAGTAATGCTCCTCATCAGGAGTTTATAGTTCTTAATGTTTATTCATTATTGTTAACTTTAGGGAATCTAACAAATTTATATGTAAATTGTGTCAAAATGCTATTAAAATTTGGTCAGGTTTAAAATATATACAAATTTGATAAAGTTTTGTTGTCAAATTTCTTTCAAAATCTGTCAAAATTATTGATGTCAAAACAAAGGCAAAATCACAAAGTACTTAGAAAAGCAGAAACACTTGTGCAAGGGCATTTATTTTGTTTTTACAACTGAATTCACGGCATTAAGGGCTCTTAACACAATAGGGGCAATCGCAGGTTTTAGTTTGAAAAAATAAGATAAAATCACAAAGTCAAAAAAGAGCGTAAAATTACAATTGCACTTTAAAATAGGAGCAAGAACTCTATTACCCCATTTTCAAAACGGACGTATTATATTTACAAATTCTATAAATAAAAAAATATATAAATAAAAAAATTCGCTCCCACTACACACGAGCTCTCATCGACGGCCCAGTTAAAGCCCCATGCCCCATCTCTCCCCCTCGACTAAACCCTCGCTTCCCCTATTCCCGACGACGGCCGGAAAAAGCAAACGCACACACCCATCTCTCCCGCTCTCTCTCTCGGGGCCCCGCTCCACATGGACCCCAACTTCCGGTTCGACGCGAACGGCTCCGACGACGAGGCGGCGGCCGGCGGGGGCCCCCGCGCCGGGCCGGCCATCGCAGTCGCCGTGGGAGTTCTCGTCGTATGCGGAGTCCGTGGCGGCGGAGCACGCGAGCCGCCGCACCACCTCCATCGACGAGAAGATCTCGCATGCCCGACAGGGCCGCCACAAGCCCGTCCTCTCCGACGACTCCGAGGCCGACGAGAGCGGGATCGGGGACGACGACGAGGATGATAGCGACGAGGAGGTGGAGAGGGAGAGCGGGGACGAGGAGGACGAGCTGGAGGAGAGCGAGGACGAGGTAGTGGAGTGGGAGAGCGGGGACGATGATGAGGTGGTGGGGGGCGAGGGGGAGGATGAGGGCCACGAGGAGGAAGGATGTGAGCAGGGAGAAGAGGATGGGGAAGATGGCCAAGAGGTGAGCTTCGCGCAGTTTGAGTCCCCACCTCGTTCTTTTCATTAAAGTTCAGCTATTGATTCTCTCTGTAGTCTATACATGGTGTTCAATGCATTTAATTAGGATGGCAAACCTTCAGTGCAATTTAGCAGTTAACCATCATTGCTGTGTGTCAATGTCCATTTCATTTGTGTTGTTTTTGGAATCGTTGAATACTTACCAATTGGTAATGGCAGGAAGGTGATAACACTTCGCAGAATGGCATGAGTGGTGCTTTGGATCCTTCTAATTTTTTTGCTTCGTCGAAGGGAACATCTTTCCATGCAAATTCGTTCCTTGAGCTGAACTTATCTCGCCCACTAGTTCGAGCTTGCGAAGCACTTGGATACCAAAAGCCAACTCCAATTCAGGTTTGCACTTGCAACTCTTTGTTAGGTCATGAATAATAAATAATGGCATTAAATGTACCCTCTTCCTTTAGACATTTCAGATTCTCTTAATCTGATATGGCCCGTATTGTTGTTCTCCGAACATGAATTCACATATAAAGAACTTGTTAAAATTTTTGAAAGATGCTTCATCCATATCTCTGGCACTGTCATCCTGTTTGGTTGGAGTAATTGGTAAGAGGGAATGGAAATATAGGGGTGGAGGTTTTAAAGTCTCTTGATTTTTTACTGCCTTAGTTGGCATGAGAATTTTGATGTGACGTGCCATGAAAATCTGAGTGTCAACTCCTGCCAAACCCATGGATTGGAGGTAAACGGAAGGGAATTTTGATGTGACGTGCCATGAAAATCTCATCCCTTTGATTTACATTAGCATGTATTGTAGAATGCAAATCAATTTCCTATAGTTTTCCACATTTTCTGTGAAATAAGGTATTGGGATTGGGACTAAACTGCAATTTCCTATTCCCAATCCCACCACAGTGCCCATTCCCCCTTACAATTATTGTCCAACACGACACACCATGGAAGTTTGTAAGCAAAACTTGTTCCTGCATAAGATTCAGACTATAGGTGCACATATATAAAATTCTTGAGAATACATGAATGGTATATTCAGCTACTTAAAAACCTCAAGAGAAGGTATGGTGGGGAAAAGTTAATAAATATGGAAATTCAGTACGGAATTCAACTGGTTTTGCACTTCCCTAACGGCTGGTGCTGGGAAGTCCCTGAATAATTACTCCAAACAAATAGCAGTCTCTGTTCAATGTTCATTTTGCCCTACTAACTTAGATTAGAATCACTGATAAACAGTAAATTGAATTTCTATAATGGATATCAAAGTTGTTTAAACTCTAAATAAATGGAGGATGTCGTTTATAAGTTCAAGCATCTGCATGCTGATTGTTCGTTGGTTATCTGCTCTAAGCTGTCTTGATTGTTAAGTGATATTACTATCTTGAGTGCCTGAAATGGTCACAAATTATTTCCAGACTAGCTGTACCTGTATTGGCAACTTTACTGATAAGTGTAACACTGTAATAGGAAATAATAAATGATAGAACTGTGCTTGGTTGCTAAGCTAAGAGCCGTCTGTAACTGCTAATCTGTTTGGATTGGCAGTTAGGAGGAAACTTAGCATTTATTATTTGTTGTTTAGAATCTCCCTCTATATATTTTTTTGCCTCATGCATGATTGGTAAAACAGAAACTCTCTTTTTTTTTTGTTAAAAAACACTTTTATCAGCACTTAATAAAACACAATAGTTATCCACACTTGAAACATAATTTGGTTTCCAATATCAGTTTTGCTCAATTCCCTCCATATTTCAGGCTGCTTGCATACCTTTGGCATTAACTGGACGGGACATATGTGGTAGTGCTATTACAGGATCCCGGAAGGTATCTCTAATGAACACAAATATTCCTTTCAGAGCATTTTGAGGTAGTATATATGTATAGTTTTGACTAATCTCTTTATCTTAGACAGCTGCTTTCTCTTTGCCTGTGCTTGAACGTCTACTTTTCCGGCTGAAACGTGTACCTGCAATCAGGGTGCTTATTCTTACTCCAACCAGAGAATTGGCTGCTCAGTAAGTTCTATATATTCATTTTTCAACATTACCTCATTTTTTTATTGTTATTTCATCAGACATGCTTGAAACGAGAATGGTATTTATGAACTAATTACCTAATTGTTCTGGTGATGTGATTTAATCTGTATTTCATCAGACATGCTTGAAACTACAGTGGCAAGGCCCTTTTATTTTCCTTATTTGTTTATCAACTAGTTACCTATGTTCTGGCGACGTATTTTAATCTGTATTTCCTGGGAGCAGTACTTTAGGGATATCAGTGCGGGATAGTTTTTTTGTTGTATTTTGATCATCTCTTAAGTTTTGACCTTTCAATTTTTTTCTCTTGGAACTTAGTTTTCCCCCTGCTCTAGTTCAAGTTTCCATAGCATTGCTTATAGAGAGTTTGCTTTATTCTAAATTTCTAACAAGTATCATTTTAGTACTCATCAATATTATTGTTTGTAAGTTCAATGCCAATTACAAGTTACGATTCATACCCCTATGTATGCAGGGTCCATAGTATGATCGAGAAGTTAGGTCAGTTTACTGATATCCGATGTTGTCTCATTGTTGGAGGACTTTCAACTAAGGTATTCTTGTTTGCATTTTGTTTTTCAGGTAGTTTATGTTTTCCCAAGGTTTAGTCTTCCCCCCTTGTGGTAGATATTCCTGTGCAAAACAACCTTTTGTTCTATGGATTAGGAAGTTCATGCTTCAGTTCCATTTAGTCATGCTGCATGGTAAGCCAGCTAGGTTTCCATCTATATTCTGTTTGTTTGCCTGTTATGCACTGACTGGTTCTGTGTGTACAAATAATAGAGATCTGACCTACTACTATGATAATAGGGCAGTGTCAGCTTGGACTGAGAAAACAAGGGGAAATGATTCCTTAGTAGTGTGACATATCGTTGAAATACAACTACTTCATAGGGAACTGACTTGTTTGATGTCCGGTCTGTCCGTTGGAACACTAATGTATTGCAACTGTTATCTTTTATATTGATATAAAATATGATTCCTTAGTAGTGTGACATGTCATTGAAATACAACTACTTCATAGGGAATTGACTTGTTTGACGTCCGGTCTGTCCGTTGGAACACTCTTATCTAATGTACTGTACCTGTTATCTTTTCTATTGATATAAACCTCCTTTGTTGAATTTGAAAACTACAATCGTGCACTTTTGGGGTAATGTTTGTCACTGTCATGTGTGGCCGCGCCTATTCCAGGAGGAGGCGTGTCCGTGACATCCGCCGAGCCGCTGGAGGCGCACAGGCCGCACAGGCCGCGGTCACCACGCCGCATGCGGAGGTTGTTTTAGGAAGTGGCTAGATTAGTTGGAAGTCCATGCATGTTCCCCAAATTTAGGAGCAATTAGCTCAAGGGTAGCCGGCCATTGGGCCTATAAGAATAATTGTAATCGGTGATTGAGGATTAAGAAAGAACTATTACCTAATTCCTCTCTCTCTCTTCTTCCCAACAAAGCCTACGGCTGAGGGGCAAAACCTCGCCGGAGACGACGGATCGCGACTACGAACTACGTAGTCGAGGTTCCGCTACCCAGGGGTTTGGTGCCCTTGACAACCTGGTATCACGATCCAGGCGTTCCTCATCTTCCCGATCAGCCCCACACCCACCACCGCAGCCGCCACCCCCTGTCTCCACCACGCCACCGCCGCCATACCATCTCACCGCCATGAGCGACGCTGCAGCTGCTCAAGCCGCGCAGGCCGCCATGCAGGCCACCCTGGAGTCCCTGGTGCAGTCCATCAAGACCCTGCACACCTCTGTCGAGGCCAACGCCCAGGCGATCCAGCGCCTAGACGCGGCAGTCGCACCGGCTGGCGGGTCGATGTCCTCGTCGCGCACTGGCTCGGGGGAACACCACCAGGATCGGCCGCCCCGATTCCAAAAAATGGATTTCCCGCGCTATGATGGCAAGTCCGATCCGTTGATTTTTATCAATCGCTGTGAATCGTATTTTCATCAGCAGCGAATTATGGAGGAGGAGAAGGTCTGGATGGCCTCGTACAACCTAGAAGACGGCGCACAACTATGGTATTACCAGGTCCAGCAGGATGAGGGCACCCCCTCCTGGCGCCACTTCAAGGAGCTCCTCCACTTGCGCTATGGGCCTCCTCTTCGCTCCAACCCTCTCGGCGAACTGGCGGCATGTCACCGCACCGGGACGGTCGAGGAGTACCAAGACCGCTTCCAGGCCCTGTTGCCGCGCGCAGGCCGGCTGGACGAGGAACAGCGCGTCCAGCTGTTCACCGCCGGTCTCCTCCCACCACTCAGCCACGATGTGGAGATCCACAACCCCCAGTCGCTGGCGGCCGCCATGAGCCTCGCCCGCAAGATCGAGCTCCGGAACAGCTACGTCGCTCCGCCAACTCGCGCGCCCGCGCCGGGGCGTGACCGGGCTCTCCTGCCGGCACCCGCGCCCCGTCTCGCGCTCCCGGCGTCCCCGCCAGACAAGACTGCCACGACCACCGTCACGGTGGAGGGCCGTCCCGTGCGCCGGCTGACCCAGGTGGAACAGGAAGAACGCCGGCGTCTTGGGCTCTGCTATAACTGCGACGAGAAATTCGGGCGCGGTCATAATCGCGTCTGCAAGCGGTTGTTCCTCCTCGACGGCGTGGAAGAGGAGGACGTCGCGGACACGCTGACCACGAAGGCGCCTGGGGTTGAGGAGGACATGCCCCACGTCTCCCTCAACGCGATCGCCGGCATCCACTTCAGCGACACCATGCAGATCGTCGTCACACTGGGGGGTTCGGTCCTCACGGCCCTCCTCGACTCGGGCTCCACCCACAACTTCATCGCTGAAGCTGCGGCGCACCATTCCGGCCTACCGATCCAGCACCGCCCCCGCCTCACGGTCACAGTGGCCAACGGTGAGCGCGTCTCCTGCCCGGGCGTCCTTCGGCATGCGCCGTTCGTCATCGGCGACTACTTGTTTCACGCCGATCTCTTTGTGATGCCTCTCGCCGGCTATGATCTGGTGTTGGGCACCCAGTGGCTCGCCACCCTGGGACCCGTCCTCTGGGACCTGGGCGCCCGCACGATGGCGTTCCAGCGGCAAGGCCGCGACGTGCGCTGGACGGGCGTGGCGACATCCGGCGCGCCTCACCTTCACACCACAACGGCCAGCGAGTCCTTGCTGGACGAGCTGCTGGCATCCTTCGGCGACGTATTTGCGGAGCCCCAAGGCCTGCCACCTCCGCGTGCCCGCGACCACAGCATCACCCTCAAGCCGGGCACGCACCCAGTGGCGGTTCGGCCGTACAGGTACCCGGTGTCCCATAAAGACGAGCTGGAGCGTCAGTGCCGGGCAATGCTGGACCAGGGCATCATCCGCCGCAGTGCATCCGCATTCTCCTCGCCGGTCCTTCTGGTGAAAAAGGCAGACGGCGCCTGGAGGTTCTGCGTCGACTACCGGGCATTGAACGCGCTCACGGTAAAGGACGCGTTCCCCATTCCCGTGGTGGACGAACTCCTCGACGAGCTGCACGGCGCCAAATTCTTCACCAAACTGGACCTACGTTCGGGCTACCACCAGGTCCGGATGCGGCCCGACGACGTCGACAAAACTGCGTTCCGCACACATGACGGCTTGTACGAGTTCCTCGTCATGCCGTTTGGACTGTGCAATGCTCCGGCGACATTCCAAGCTCTCATGAACGACGTGCTGCGGTCCTTCCTTCGCCGGTTTGTGCTTGTGTTTTTTGATGATATTTTGATCTACAACAAGTCATGGGCAGACCATCTACGGCACATTCGCGTCGTGCTCACCCTCCTGCGCCAGCACCGACTCTTCGTCAAACGCTCCAAGTGCGCGTTCGGGGTGTCTTCGGTCGCCTACCTTGGCCACGTCATCTCCGCCTCGGGCGTCGCTATGGACCCGGCCAAGGTGCAGGCCGTCCACGACTGGCCGGTGCCCCGCTCCGCGAGCGCCGTCCGCGGCTTCCTCGGCCTCGCGGGGTACTACCGCAAGTTCGTCCACGACTACGGCGCGATCGCGGCACCACTTACGGCGCTCCTCAAAAAGGAGGGCTTCTCCTGGAACGACGCCGCGGCACACGCCTTCGACGCGCTCAAGCGGGCGGTCACCTCAGCCCCAGTATTGGCGCTGCCGGACTTCGCCAAGGAATTCATCGTCGAGTGTGATGCCTCCACACATGGCTTCGGGGCGGTGCTCATCCAAGACAAGCACCCGGTGGCCTACTTCAGCCGTCCCGTCGCCCCACGTCACCGCTCCCTCGCCGCCTACGAGCGGGAGCTCATCGGGCTGGTTCACGCCATCCGACACTGGAGGCCGTACCTCTGGGGGCGCCGGTTCCTTGTCCGGACGGACCACTTCAGCCTCAAGTTTCTCCTGGACCAGCGGCTGGCGACCATTCCTCAGCACCATTGGGTGGGGAAGCTCCTGGGCTTCGACTTCTCGGTCGAATATAAGCCCGGCGCGGCAAATACAGTGGCGGACGCGCTGTCACGGCGTGACACAGCCGAGGGCGCCCTCACAGCCATCTCAGCGCCGCGGTTCGACTTCGTCGAGCGCCTCCGTCAGGCCCAGTCCTTCGAGCCGGCGCTGGTGGCCCTGCGGGACGAGATCCGCGCGGGCACACGCGGCGCTCCGTGGGCGCTGGTCGACGACATGATCACCTTCGACAACCGCCTCTACATCGCGCCGGCATCTCCACTGCTGCTCGAGATCGTGACGGCGGTCCACGACGACGGCCACGAGGGAGTCCAACGCACACTGCACCGACTTCGCCGCGACTTTCACTTCCCCAACATGCGGCAGATCGTCCAGGACTTGGTGCGTGCATGCTCGATGTGCCAACGCTACAAGTCAGAGCACCTCCATCCAGCGGGACTGCTCATGCCGCTGCCCATCCCGACGGGCGTTTGGACCGACATCGCCCTCGACTTCGTGGAGGCTCTGCCCCGGGTGGGTGGTAAGTCCGTCATTCTGACTGTGGTGGACAGGTTCAGCAAGTACTGCCACTTCATCGCCTTGGCGCACCCCTACTCCGCCGAGTCGGTCGCGCTGGCGTTCTTCCGCGACATCGTGCGCCTGCATGGAGTGCCGCGGTCGATGGTGTCCGACCGGGATCCGGTCTTCACGTCCACGTTTTGGCGCGAGCTGATGCGCCTGGTGGGCACCCGGCTCCATATGACGACGGCCTTCCACCCCCAGTCGGACGGGCAGTCCGAGGCCGCCAATCGGGTGATCGTCATGTACCTGCGATGTTTCACGGGTGACCAGCCGCGCCAGTGGCTCCGTTGGCTGCCTTGGGCCGAGTACATCTACAATACGGCCTATCAGACGTCTCTACGCGACACGCCGTTCCGCGTGGTCTACGGCCGTGACCCCCCCACCATTCGGTCCTATGAGCAGGGCGAAACCCGGGTCGCCGCCGTGGCCAAGAACATGGAGGAGCGGGATGCCTTCCTCCAGGACGTCCGCTACCGCCTTGAACAAGCACAGAAGGTCCAGAAGCACCACTACGACAAGCTCCACCGCCCCGTCGCATACAAGGTAGGAGATTGGGCCCTGCTTCGCCTCCGGCAGCGCGCGGCTTCCTCCTTGTCGCAGCCCACGACGGGCAAGCTCAAGCCCCGCTACTTCGGGCCCTATCGCGTCGCCGAAATGATTAACGACGTCGCCGTCCGCCTGGAGCTGCCACCACGTGCTAGAGTGCACGACGTGTTCCATGTCGGCGTCCTGAAGAAGTTCGTGGGGCCGCCTCCGGACGCTCCGCCACCACTTCCGGCCATTCACCATGGCGCCATCACTCCGGAGCCGGAACGAGCCCTCCGCACTCGGCTGGCGCGTGGCGTACGCCAGGTGCTTGTGCACTGGAAAGGGGAACCGGCGGCATCAGCAACATGGGAAGACCTCGACTCGTTCCACGACAAGTATCCATCATTCCAGCTCGAGGACGCGCTGGACGTCGAGGGGGGGAGAGATGTCATGTGTGGTCGCGCCTATTCCAGGAGGAGGCGTGCCCGTGACATCCGCTTAGCCGCTGGAGGCGCACAGGCCGCACAGGCCGCGGTCACCACGCCGCATGCGGAGGTTGTTTTAGGAAGTGGCTAGATTAGTTGGAAGGCCATGCATGTTCCCCAAATTTAGGAGCAATTAGCTCAAGGGTAGCCGGCCATTGGGCCTATAAGAATAATTGTAATCGGTGATTGAGGATTAAGAAAGAACTATTACCTAATTCCTCTCTCTCTCTTCTTCCCAACAAAGCCTACGGCTGAGGGGCAAAACCTCGCCGGAGACGACGGATCGCGACTACGAACTACGTAGTCGAGGTTCCGCTACCCAGGGGTTTGGTGCCCTTGACAGTCACTGTTTGCATGCTTCTGTCATTGTCATCCACTGTTTTTATGGTGAAAACTTGCCCAACATTTTTATGTCACTATCTTGTTGATGAAATGCTACACAGGTACAAGAAGTGGCTTTAAGGTCAATGCCTGACATCGTTGTAGCGACTCCTGGGCGCATAATTGATCATCTACGCAATTCTCTTTCTGTTGGGCTTGAAGATCTAGCTGTTGTGATCCTTGATGAGGCTGATCGTTTGCTAGAACTTGGTTTCAGTGCTGAAATTCAAGAATTGGTAACTGCCCAACTCCTGTATGCTAATATCTTGTTTTTCACTTTTATGGTAATATTTGTCATTGACACAAATACTTGAAGTGAGACAACGAGTCCTAATTTTTGCTTTGTATTTGAGAACAACAGTTGGCCAAAATACTTCTGTCTTTATTTTAATAATCAATGCAGATTCGCATGTGTCCTAAAAGAAGGCAGACAATGCTTTTCTCTGCTACGATGACAGAAGAAATTGATGAACTTGTAAAGCTTTCACTAAACAAGCCAGTCCGTCTTGAAGCCGATCCTTCTCTGAAGCGGCCTGCAACATTGACCGAAGAGTATGCTCATTCTTCTCATCCTCGTTATCTTTCTTTATTTTACAGTAGCACCAAACAGAATTGTCATATGATTTATGGCTCTACTTTATGGAGTCTCAACGTCTTCGGCAAATTTTGTATTTTAGACAACATACGGTACCGTATTTGCAAAAATAGACAACAGTTTAGCGTATTTACAAATTTAGCACTCGTATTCGGAACCTCAGTTACCGAATACTCGATTTTGGAACCTCAGAATCCGAAAACAGCCCGGACCCACTGTTTTCGGCAACTCAGTTACCGAATACGGTACTGTTCACCGTATTCGGCAACTCAGTTACCGAAAACACAGTAAACAGTGCCGTATTCGACAACTGAGTTACCGAAAACACAATAAATAGTGTGGCAGCGCTACAGTAAAGAAGCTAGCAAGCTAGCGTCTGAGCTAGGAAGGCATAGAAATGCCGGTTTTTTATTTAATTCGCGAATTTTTTTGGAGTACAAAAATAGTCCAAAAATTCTAAACGTTTTCATGAGCAAATTAGATATCACTAGCAAACCATTTTAATTAGTTTGGTCCAAAAAGCCTGAGCCAATATTTAATTAGAATTATCCTAATAAACCAACTTTTATAAACTCTAGCAAATTTTAATGCCTCAAATAAATTCACAAAAATCTAGAAAAATTCACTAATATTCTTCTAATGTGGTGTAATAATTTATAAAAATGTTTCCAACCCTATGTTATTTGGTGAAAAAATGAGTTCCTTTGTAATGATCCATTTATATGTATTTTCATTATTTCATGTGATATTCGCTTTTTAATTCAATTTAAATAAAAAAATTTAAACATGCATAATACCTTGGTTCTCAGGTTAATTCAAAAATTCTCAATATAATATGTTGCCGGCACGTGTCTTTTTCAGTCACAAGCTGAGGTGAGGCCAAACGAGACTCCAGGAACTGTTCATACCAACTGTTTATTGCCTGACGTTGTCAGCTTGGTGCCGGCAACATATTATATTGAGCATTTTTGAATTAATCTGAAAACCAAGGTATTGTGTATATTTGAATTTTTTTTATTCAAATTGAATTAAAAAGCGAATATCACATGAAATGATGAAAATGCATATAAATAGATCATTACAAAGGAACTCATTTTTTCACCAAATAACATAGGGTTGAAAATATTTTTATAAATTATTACACCACATTAGAAGAATATTAGTGAATTTTTCTAGATTTTTGTGAATTTATTTGAGGCATTAAAATTTGCTAGAGTTTATAAAAGTTGGTTTATTAGGATAATTCTAATTAAATATTGGCTCAGGCTTTTTGGACCAAACTAATTAAAATGGGTTGCTAGTGATCTCTAATTTGCTCATGAAAACGTTTAGAATTTTTAGACTATTTTTGTACTCCAAAAAAATTCGCGAATTAAATAAAAAACCGGCATTTCTATGCCTTCCTAGCTCAGACGCTAGCTTGCTAGCTTCTTTACTGTAGCGCTGCCACTCGTCCCGGTGCGGCAGACTGGACAGGCCGTATTCGGCAACTGAGTTGCCGAATACGGCACTGTTTACTGTGTTTTCGGTAACTGAGTTGCCGAATACGGTGAACAGTACCGTATTCGATAACTGAGTTGCCGAAAACAGTGGGTCCGGGCTGTTTTCGGATTCTGAGGTTCCAAAATCGAGTATTCGGTAACTGAGGTTCCGAATACGAGTGCTAAATTTGTAAATACGCTAAACTGTTGTCTATTTTCGCAAATACGGTACCGTATGTTGTCTAAAATACAAAATTTGCCCAACGTCTTCATTTGCTCAATGTTAAATTGTATTCTAGTATCATTTATACTATCCGAATTTTATACAGGTGTTATGATCCTAAGATCATACGGAGATAAACATCCGTTGGGAGGAGATTAGACTATAGATGAGAGAAACTTAGAATATTAGAGGAGACTAGATTAATTCTTCTTGCTTCCTAATACACAGCTATTGCCAACTATATATAGCCGGCCAACTTACATCCAACTTGCCTACTTCTCCTAATCCGACTCTCCTAACATATCTCTACTGATCTGACCTTCCAAACAAATTTATTTCCTTCCTAATTTATCTAAACTGATTTATCTCCTACCTTAACTCTCGCCCCATGACACAGGGTTGTTAGGATACGACGAGCACGTGAAGCAAATCAAGAAGCTGTTCTACTTGCACTGTGTTTGAAGACTTTCGAGAAAAATGTAATCATTTTTAGGTTTGTATTCTGGATAACTTGTCAATTTTTATATTTCTGCAGTTTGAGGGCCCCTTGTACAATGGACTATAGCTGGCAGCTGGCTTACTCCTTATTGTGCTAACCATGAATACGATCAAGATGAACTAGTGCCTAGTGTAGTGGTTGAAAAGATGATCTGGGATCACATTATATTGATTCATGCAATGTTCTCAAAGTTAACCAAGAGATTTGGTGGATGTGCATGTAATCACAATTCTGTTATTTCGCTGAAGAATTTGTACAACAAGTTAGTTCAGACACCTTTGTGCTTTAGTGTTTATGTTACTCCTGATTGTTATATTACACTTTGATTGTTTGGATGGATGTTTAGTGATATTTGACCATGTATCTTACTACTTTTGTTATCATATTGATATTTTATGTCTTGTCCCCTTGCAGTGGGACAAAGCAATCTGCGCACAGGTTAAAAATAATATTTGGTCTCTCTGGCATGAAAGCTGCTGAACTTCATGGCAACCTTACACAGGCCCAGAGGCTTGAGGTGATTTCATTATGAGTTTCCCTTCCTTTTTCCTTCGTGTATGATGTTAACTGTTATGCTATAAAATTTCCATTATTCCTGGGTATTCGATGAAAGCTGCAAGCAGCACTGTTGTTGTGCTCCAGCTTCTCAGATTGTGTATAAATCTCTGATGGCAGACAACAGCTTACACGCCATTTACTAGCTTATTCAATTGGTTTCACATCTCAGCTTATGAAATAATGTAAATGATAAGCATACTGTTTGGTGGGAGCATAAGCTTAAAACCTAGCTCAGAATTTGGCGTTCAGCTAGCTTTGTTGGCTTCATGTAGGTTCCGTAGTGCAAAAGAGCTCCACAATTGACTTGAATCCCTCACACAACACCACATTGATATGTATAAGATGCTGAGTGTATAAAGTTGATACTCTGTTTCTCCAACAAATAATTGCAGAAATTTACTGCTGTCCATCTTATTCCGACCAAACATTTTGGGATTACAACACTTCAACTTCACCTCTAATGATCTAAGTCGACTGGAAAATCTAAGCTACAAATGGTTGGATTTGGAAAATTTAGATTAGGTGTTACATGCAAAAAGACTGCGCAAATTCTTTGGTAGTTTATTAGTATTTGAATTGCATGCTGTAAGTCCATTCAGTGAATTAATTGTTATGCATCTTCGCCAATTTGATAGAAAATTTCATTGTTCGATAGGCTTTGGAACTTTTCAAAAAGCAAGAAGCGGACTTTCTGATTGCAACTGATGTTGCTGCTCGTGTAAGTTACTTTGTGTATCTGTTATTTTGTTTTTCGGGATTTTGAATATTAACCTCACACTGTCATTCTATTTTCCTTGTAGGGGATTGATATCGTTGGTGTTCAGACTGTAATAAATTTTGCTTGCCCACGTGATGTCAAAACGTAAGCACTAAATATGTGAAGACAGTTATTCAATCGAACTCGTTTTGTTCTGCTGCCTTTCAGTTTAGGTTGAAACTTCACATCCTAGAACAAAGTTCAGGACGTCAATATTGCCCATTATTGATTATTGGGTTGATTTACGGTTGTAGCTCCGCAATTCATTATTCATTGAGAAACACTGTATCTTTTATTTGTTGTTATTAGAGCTCAGTCCTGGAACTTCTCTATGTCGTGCATTGCCAATAAATATCATTGAATCATTCAGTGGCAAATCTGTTAAATTAAATTATCAGAATTTCAATAAGCAAAATTTACAATTATTTCATTAATTTATGTTTTATACTGATGGAAGTTATATTACATATATTACAGAATGATGTACTTGTGATTAATAAGAGAATTGGTCATTCTGGGTTCCGGATCTTCCAATATGGTGGAAGAAGATTTGTCATTCAGTCATGCTTAATTCCATGCCTATTGTTTATGTTATTGCAGCTATCTTCATGTTGTTGGCCGCACAGCGCGGGCAGGCAGAGAAGGATATGCTGTGACATTTGTTACCGATGATGATAGATCCCTCCTGAAAGCAATTGTAAGTATTTTTTTCATGTGCAACCTGGTTTGTGTGACAATGCTGATAATCGAAGGACAGAAAATTGTTCTAATTCTTTGGCATAGTTGTGTTTACGGAACCACTGAAATTCTATTTATCATATTGTTTAAGTAACCATATGATTACTAGAATTCAACTTTCCAGCCTTGGCTTGAGAACCGCAGTTTGTAGTTGACTTCTAGTGTCCTTGATCCTTAAGGTTGATTATTTTTTGTAACGAAAGAATAATGAATGGGGATCTTTATATGTTGCCGTTTTCATGATGATATAACTGGGTAGGTACTTGTTATTATATGTGGGAACGTGCCATGTGTGGGGTGGGGGGTGGCACTTGAAGTCTGGGTCTGTGAATCACATTGCTTTTAGAAATTTCTTTGCTAATTTGATAACTAGAACCAAACACATCTACTAATGTATGCAACAATTATGACTGTTGATCTTGAGCAATGCTGTTTTTTATTCGCCTCTGTTTTGGTTGTTGTTCATTGGTTTTATCTGAATTACCTTTCAGGCAAAGAAGGCTGGTTTGCAGTTGAAAAGCCGCATTGTTGCAGAGAAATCTGTGGCTGAGTGTGCAAAACCTATTGAAGAATTGGAAGACCAAATTTCTATCATCATTCAAGAAGGTTAACTTCATGCCGTTTTGCGTTAGACTTTTGCTCAAATTATGTGAATAATTTACATCCTTCGCTTTTTAGGGAGGAGAGAGCTATACGGAAAGCTGAAATGGAAGTCACAAAGGTTAATCTAAGAGTCTCATTTTTCACCCTAAATAAAAAAGTATTTGTTTTGGTTCCTTTGAATGCCAATTGGTTTATCAGGATTCTATATATATATATATATATATATATATATATATATATATATATATATATAAAATGTGTGTGTGTGCCTTTCTTTGCCATTACATATTTGAATCTATCAGGCAGAAAATATGATAGCTCATAAGGAAGAGATATACTCACGCCCAAAGCGAACCTGGTTTGCTACTGCAAGGGAAAAGATGCTTTTGGCAAAGGTTGCTAAAGTAAGTTCATTTTAAATTTTATTATGTAGCATATATTTATCCTTTTTTTTTGGCAAGGTGTTATGCATTTATCTGATGCCAATTGCATTTGCAGTATCTTAAGCATCTCTTATTCTTGTGTATATGTATTATATGCATGATATTTGATGTCCATGATAATTGTTGTTAACTGGTTATTCCTATACGAATGACCATATTTGATGGGAACTAAAGAATGTGGTTTAGTTTCATAACTTTGCTCAGCACTGAGTGTTGATTTGCTTCGCTCAGATCACTCGCACTGTACACATTTATCACCTACAATGTTCCGATGCTCATGATGTGTCAATACACCAGACGAAATAATGTTTTTACAGAAACATTTGCCTTAAAAGTATCCATCATCTTTGTCTAATATTTTCTTACTTAGGATCAAATCATTTCCCCTCCTTACCTGGAACTGACATTCTATCTTCGTCCTTAATTTAAACATGTCTGGCCAATCTTAATACATACCAGTACCATCAATAATATCTGACTTTGCTCTTTTCATCAAGGAATCCTTGGACCAAGGTAAGAATAGCTCTGGAGTTATTAGTGCTCAGCAAGCTGAAGACCTTCGGCTGAAGGAGAGAAAGAGAAGAGAGCATGAGGTGTGTGTATGAAAGTGATATTTCAGTGATTTGTTCATCGATGTGAGATTTTATTTTGCTTGATGTTTTTTGCTTATCTATTCCACAGAAAACTCTACCTAGGAAGAAACGCCGAAGATTAGAGGCACAACGGGAGATGTTGGAGGATGAGAACGAAGATGATGAAGAAACAAAGGTAGGTTGAGTTCTTTCAGTTATTTTGTTCTCTGTAGTTGTGGGCGTTATTTCCAGCCTGTGGGAATCGGCTGCAAGTAATGAATGAATTGAAACTAACTGAACAGTTAACTAAATAGCAGTCATACTATGAATATTTTTGTATATATATAAGTGAAAGAAGGAGTGTTATTTAGATCCAGTATGCAGCTGTTGTGCTGCGGTACTCTGTTTTGGAGTCTAGTTATTTGAATCTGTGCTAATTCCTGTTTTCATTAAATTATGGTGTGTTGTTTGTTTATGGTAATTTTAGTTTTATGTTGGTATCCTTTAATTTTGGTTGGCATGCCATGGATAATTTTGACTTACATTGTCGCAAAAGAAAACAGTCAAGGTAGCAACATTTGTCCTGTTTGATGAAAGTAATGACCATTCATTTGCCTTTTCGTAACTCAAATATTTATGTTGGATTCTGTTTGATTTGAACTTAAGGGAACTCAAAACCTTTTTTGAGTTGCATGGATTTGAATGATACAATGTGAATGTCTTACTGTATTTTGAATTAAGAATATTGAAATCTAATTGCCTGCGAACTAATGAAATCTAAAATGTCTCCTTTTAGAATCAACTAGGTCTGATTTCAGTTCAATTTGGATTGGCAGTTCTGTTGAATTTGTCCTTATGCGTAAACTTAATGCTGCATTGGTGATAATCTGAAGACTAAGTTATTGTACTGTCATCTGTATACAAAAGTTGGTTGCTATAAGAAGTAGCTATCTTAATCAGAACAGAAAATTCTGTTCAAAAACTTTGCTTTGGTAGGCACATTCTAGAGGAGTAGAGGTAGCTTCATCACCAGGAAGCACATCTTGATTATGTTAAAAATCGAAACTAGTTTTCTGAGTGGGCTTCATTTTATATGCTTTAGTTTCCTGCGAAAAGTTTTGTACTGAGCTATATTCAGTACTAACTTGAAGAGTCTCCTACAGGAAAATGAAGGAGGGAAGAAAGCAAAGAAAAGTCAATCTCTAGTGGATGTGGCTTACCGTAGGGCAAAATTAATGAAGGCCACAAGTAAAAGGGGTCCCGGTGCGGGCAAAGGGAAGATTGATAAGACGGCTAGACAACATTCTGAGAAGGCCCCGACTAGGCAGGAGGAGATGCACGAACTGTTCCAGAATGATATGAGTGAATCAAAACAGGGACACTCCTTGAAGAAAAATAACAATTTTGCACGCAAGAAATCAAAGAATGCTTTTAAGAGCAAATCAAGGTATGTTTGATGTTTTAGTTGACCTATTTGCATTGCCATTGAATTGAAAAGGAAAACGGAATAAAATGATCTGCTTTAGCGCTTCCGACTTTACAGCAGCCTAGTTCTTTTTTTCAGTAATGCAAAATACCAGGCGACCCAGCTTTTTTTAATGATATCTATTTTTTTGGCAGGTACAAGCGCCGAAAGTAGAAGAAACACTATTTTTAAAGGGTTGCTAACACTGGCGACATATATTACATTCCCTTGTACCATCATTTTTGACTGACTGATCCTGAAGAAATGTCGGGATCCAGCTGTTGTGCCTTTTACCTTGCGTTTGGTAGTTGTGAAATTATCTCACATGTATTTTTCACATCACATTTCAAATTTTTACTTATCTCTGAAATTTTCCGCATTTTTTGGTAATCTGTCAACAATCTTATATCTCTCTTAGATCCGACTTGCTCGATTATGCTGTTGTGATATTTTTCACTTGTAACAGTCGTTCAGCTTCCTTTGTATGTTCCTGCTCCATTGTGCACTATTACAAGTTTGCAGTCGCTGTTGCATTGCAAGCTTTTGCGATGCGTAATGCAGCTGGAGTTTCCTTGCCTAGAAGGCAAACATTCCAGCTTTCCGGTGGTCTCTCCAGTCTTCACCATCCCAGCTTTCCTCGGTAGTGTATATCTGTGCCTTTCACTTTATTCTTCTGTACGTGCATCTCTTTCACCGCTTCTGTGATCTCTCTTTCCTTTCCGAAAGCCTGCATATGCATGATTCATCCCAATCTGTCGCACAACATGCTTCATGCTTCATTGCTTCTGCTGCAAAGAAGCCTTCGATTCTGTGGTCCTGCTCAGTGCTCACTTTGCCTGCAGCAAACTGCCATTCGACGTCATCCTCAGCATGCAGCGCAACATGAGAGCAAATGCACCAGGCCTGTCCTTCTACATATACGTTGTCACGGTATAGCTCATGCAGCAGAAGTGAACTCTGAAATGGCATCCCGCCGGAGGATCGAGGAGAGCGCATGGGTGGCGGACGTCGAGAAGGCGGTGGCCGACGTCCACGCGTCGGCGGAGGAGTCCGCGCGGTGGCGTCGCCACTCCATCTACCGCGTGCCGGCGTGCATCAAGGACCTGAACTGCAAGGCATACCAGCCGCAGGTGGTGTCCCTGGGCCCCTTCCACCACGGCGAGCCCCACCTGCGTCCCATGGACGCGCACAAGCGCCGGTCCCTCGTCCACTTCCTCCGGCGCGCGCGCAGGCCGCTGTCGGAGTTCGCGGCCGCGGTCGGGGACGCGGTCGAGCGGCTGGAGGGCGCGTACCAGGGCCTCGGTGACGAGTGGCGCGGCGGGGAGAGGTTCCTGGAGCTGATGGTGACCGACGGGTGCTTCCTGCTGGAGGTGATGCGGACGGCGAACAGGAGGGAGGTGAACGACTACGCCGACGACGACCCAGTGTTCAGCGCCCACGGCCTGCTGTACACGGTGCCCTACATCCGCCGCGACATGCTCATGATCGAGAACCAGCTTCCGCTGCTCGTCCTCGACCGGCTCCTCGCCGTCGAGAGCGGCAAGGAAGGGGTACGTACGCAGCAAGTATCACAGCCATGATTACCCATTCATGCATGATCAACTAGCCTAGCTAGATTATATTTGTTCTAGAAACTTTTGATTAGGTTGAAGATCCGTACTCCAAAGTGCAGTCAAATGGTTCTTTAATTCATGCATGCTTTGAGGTCCTTTTGCTTCTTTTCCTCTATTCTATTTTGTGCTTTACTTTTGCACGCTTACTGATCTTCAGATGCCTGAAATCGCGTGAGATTTCAGGCGTCGTTCACCTCTAGCCGGAGTTACGGAAGAAGTGTTTTCGGGGTTGAAGATTGGGAGGATTCTATGGATTTCGAGCTTAGAAGAATAGGAGGCAGGCCGACCAGACAGAGGAGACAAATGTGGGCATGCTACAGGAGACGGAGGACCTCTGATGGGCCAGTGCCGGGGCAGACTGGGGAGCGCAAAAACGAGTTGTTACCGAGAGAGGGACAATGTTCGAAGATCCGATGATGGGGCCTCCGTCGGAGATGGCTGAAGGCGGGTAGAGCGGGGGCACGCACGAGAGAAATGAAACACAGAGAGAAAAACAGTTGGATGTTGAAGATGATCTCCATGCCATACGATCTAGATCCGATTGTAGTTGGTAGACTGAAAATTATCTTATTTCCATGCATCTACGTAGTACCAAAAACTGAAAGCATTCAAAGCAAGTGCACTAATCACATTTTTGGCGCGCAGAACGAGGAGTTGATCAACGGGATGGTGCTGAGGTTCCTGTCCCCGGCGGCGTGGCCACTGGTGACCGGCGTCGGGCTGGCGCTGCACCCGCTGGACGTCCTCCGCCGTAGCCTCCTTTACGGTCCGACACCGGGCCCGCAGGCGCCTCCGGAGGAGTCGGCCCCGCCGGACGACATCATCCGGTCGGCGGAGGAGCTCTACGAGGCGGGCGTCCGGTTCAAGCGCAGCCAGACGAGCAGCCTCCTGGACATCCGCTTCCGCAACGGCACGCTCTACCTCCCGCCCATCGCCGTCGACGACACCACCGAGTACATGCTCCTCAACCTCATGGCGTTCGAGCGGCTGCACACGGGGGCCGGGAACGACGTAACCGCCTACGTCTTCTTCATGGACAACATGGTAGACTCGGCGCGGGACGTGGCGTTGCTGACCGCCAGGAGGGTCGTGCAGAACACGGTGGGCAGCGACAAGGCGGCGGCGAAGCTGTTCAGCGGGCTGTCGAGGGACGTGGTGCTGGGGCCGCAGAGCCCACTGGACGACGTGCACAGGGAGGTGAACGCCTACTGCCGGAAGCGGAGGAACCGGTGGCGCGCCAACCTGGTGCACACCTACTTCCGGAGCCCCTGGTCGTTCCTCTCTCTCGCCGCCGCCGTCTTCCTCCTCGCCATGACCATCATGCAGACCTTATACACCGTCCTGCAGTTCTACGGCGACAACAGCTAGCTTTTTTTTCTAAAATAATTGATGCAGTTTATCTTCAGTATGACTTGCTGTATCTGTCCAACAATGCTTTCAATTTGCGATAGTTTGTACATGCGCGCGTACTCCATGATGAAGAACTTGTCTGATTTCGTGATTTAAGTAGTGTTTGGTTCCGTATACAGGGTTGTACATATATGGGATGATACTGCATATGTTGTTATGCATAGTTAGATGAAAGTACCTGCATATGTTGTTACGTCTGTGTTTAGTTAGACGAAAGTACCAACTCATCCATAACACAGATTCTACGAATATTATATCAAGTTGAACTATCGCATACAGGAACCTCAACACCATCTGGTTTATTAACTCGTTGGGCTCCATACAGAAAAATTGGCCAAACGATCTCGTATAGGCTCTATCAGATTCTGTAATTACTAGTCGTGAGTCTGTGTTTTGCACGTAACGCAGGAGATGCAGGAGCGCTGGAGCACAAGGCAGCGTGCAGGAAGCGGGACACGGACCCACGCGGGAGGGCGCAGGAGCACATGTAGGAGACGCGGGACGCGGGCCCACACAGGAGGGTGCAGGAGACACGAGACGCGGACCCACGCAGGGGAGCGGAGCGGAACGCAGAGGGTTGATGGAAAATCCAGGAGGCAGACCACATGAGGTGCGGGAAGAAAGTACTATATACTTTTTAAGTAGCAGAGAGAGATATGTACTTAGTGATGATTAATAAGTATTAGTAAGAATTAAGAACAATTAGTTATGTATTAGTTACAATTTGATGCAATTAGATGTTATTAGCCATAATTAAGTATTATCGTGGGTAATATACGATGAATAGTATCATATTAAGTTACAATTAATTATAATTAGTAAATATTAGTACTAATTAGAATGATTGGTTGATAATTATAATTATAAAATTATTTTATTGTAAAGAAATTAAGTTCTAAATAGATATAATGCTTATCTTTTTAGCAACTAAACATATTCATATGTGTATCCCATATATTTAACCAAACACTTTTATATACCGTTTCATACATCAAATTAAATATATTATTTGTACCATATTATCCAAAATTATTTCACCCATATAGAAGTTATCTCCATTCAAAATAATCACATCTTATTCAACTTTGTACAATCAACCAAACACTACCTACTTACGTGTCAAACCTAGGGACATTAGTTGGTGTCAGCTAGCAACATGCAAGCTGTGCCCGCGTATACCGACGGGCAGCCACCCTGACGGACGACGTAGCATCCCGACGACCACCTACGCCGGTGCAGCCATGGAGCCACCTCGCCGTCCTTGGTCTCAGTGGCCACGTATATACTCGCTCTCAGGCCCATCCCACCATCACGTGGCGACATCGTTGAACGAGCTCCCGTGGCACAAGAGATCCAACAGCCTAATTAACCACCCGAGAGATAAGGATAAAAAAGTTTTCCACTTTGCACAAGAGAATGAGATACTTACTAATCTTTTTTATGAAAGGAGGTAAGAAGTAAGATACGCTATATTTCAAATGAAGTATAATAAAGCTTATGATCTAGATGGCTTTCCAGCATAATTGAATCAAGTGTTCTAGAAAATAATAAAGGGCGATCTCATGTCTCTTTACCATGACTTTCATCAAGGATGTTTACCAATTCCATGACTGTCATCAATGATGTTTACCAATTCATCCTCACAATTTTAGTATCATAACGCTTCTAACAAAAGTATTTGTCTACTAATGTCAGTTTTAAAGTATTCACAAAAGTCATACTCAAACATCATTCATGTTTGGTCGTAATATTATGGACGAAGCAGAGATTATCCTTCATGGGACCTTACATGAACGCTGGACTACAAACAATATGTTGTTGAACTGCGAGGGATGTGGATATTACCGGTTTCTGAACTATTGCCGGGCGCCGAGGTAAGTTACGTCATGGCAAATTTCGACCCACCAAAATGGATCTTTGGACTGTCGAGCAGTTTTATATCCTCCACCTTGAGGTGGTTGCACGAAGAGAAGGCCAGAGCTGTTGATGCCACTGTGCGTGCAAGTTTCTTGTTTTTATCCTGCATGAGTTCTTCCACCACATTAGCCATTCCCGTCCAAGGTGCCCATGCCAGTTACAATGAGGTTGTTAACATTGTTGAACTTTATCCATCGTAGGAGACTGCTCGCTCCACTTCGACTTTATCCATCTTAGGGCTGGGCTAGCCAGCGAGCTAAGGATCGCCGGCCACTCGTGCTGCTACACTGCTCTTGACGCTCTTATGCTCATTGATCGATTTATCTCCGATCTCCAGTGGCGGATCCCGAAAAAATAATTGTTGGTGTCACCCACTACTACATAAATGATTAGTGGGACGTCTTTGTATAGACGCCTATGTAGAGCCATATGTGTAAAAGGTAACACAGACAGTTTCAAACTAGAACTGTTTGAAAAATAACGATGAGTAATTCCCACGACGTTGAGACGTTTTAGTGCAGACGATTCTCATTTAAGAACTGTCTGTACTAATAATATAGATGATTCTAAATTGAGACCATCTGTACAAATCACATAGTTCAAATGGCTCTCAACTACGAGCTTTCCCCATGGGTTCACTTTACTTCAACGGGTCTCAACTACAAGCGTCCCTCACACGTTCACTTTACTTCAGACGGATCTCAACTACAAGCATTTCTACGCATTCACTTTACTTCAGACGGATCTCAACTATGAGCGTCCCGCACATCCCCAGAACCTTCTCCAACCCTCCTGACCTCAACCCTTTCTCCTCTCCCTCCTCTGCCTCCCTTCTCGATCCTCTCCCTCCTCCCACAAAACCTAAGAGTGAAGTGAGATTAGCGGCTGCGATGGCTCTCCTGGCGTCGAGCTCCAGCCCCTTTCACTTCCTCTCACCCTGCAACCATCCCATACGAGGTTTTCGAACCGTCTGTACAAATGATTTAGATAATGAACACCAATGAACATGTGTTTTTTTATAGAGAATACCAAATTCCATTAATATCCTCTGACAGCATGGAACCAGGATCCACCCTTGCCAGTCGCCATTAGACTGGGTAAAAAGGATTCGCATGTGATTTTTGTGATGTGTCTCATGATCGTGCTCAAATAAAACGTTTTGCTTAGGCTAGTCAAATAAAAACGTTTGTGAAACCATTCCCTGTTGGTACAAATAGTAAACCGGACATTTGATTATAGAATATTCGACGTAGGTACTCGAAACACATAGCAACGGCAGGATTGAATTATGACTAAACCATCCATGTCATAGACAATAATAATTTAATGAAAGCAAGAATTTCAACTCTTGCAGGATTTGTAAATTCTCTCAATGCTTTTATTCAATTCATTTAAAGACGCAAAATTCTTTCCATACTTGAAACTTCAATTCCTGTTACCATCCAGCCAGCGCCTGGGTGCGAAATATCTTCTATTTTTTGCTGCAAGTTTAGTGAATAAAGCTAGTCTCCACAAGCTACAATCAAATCGAAAGACGTTAGGTTTATCAGGATCGAAAGAAATCGGCGGCTACCATCTTCTTTAGGTGGTACTTTTTATAATTTTTTTCTGACACAATACTAGGAAACTTAAATAATGGTCAAGGTAGTGAAACATAAATATTGAATCTCATTTCATAACGACATATCTGGTAGATACTGAACCAAAACAAAACCGAACATTTTATTACAGAACATTTGGCGTATTACTCAAGACATATAACAATGACATGGAGAACAAGATTTAAATCGAAAGCCGGTAACTGTTGCAAGATTTGCAAATTTGTTCCACGCATGTCTCTTTTTGGCTATTTGGGTCACGATTCTGTGTCCTCCGGTGGCGGGAAAACATCGATTTGAGGTAGGGACCTGGTATTCGGGTCGCCACTATAGTCCACTGAGATCAACTGTTGGAATTGCTTCATGTAACCACCTAAATGGAAGAAAATTACAACGTAGAAGAACATGTATTAGACAATTTTATCAAGAACATATATCGAGGAACATTACCCTTCACTTATATAAACAGAGAGTCTACCATGTGGCAGAGACGGGTGCAGACTGGTAGCAGCGTTCTTTGTAGTTCTGTGTGATAAATTTCAGAAATCCTTATTGCAGAAACTAGAAGTGGGTTAAAAAGCTAAAGATGCTGCTCTGAATTCCACAAAAAAAAAATGCCTGATTTGAAGGTTCCTTGGCGTATAGCAAGTGATCGGGAGGCAAATAGAAAGAGTACAAAGAACAAGAACCGAAGGTGGCAAAAGTAACTCTTCATTTTTGTTTCTCGGTGCACAAATTTTGTATGTCTTTTCCTGGTAGTCAATGGATATGATGGCAAAATGCTACAAGATGAGCACTATTTATACAGAAGGGAATGCCTTTGAGTCTGAAATCTGAAGGAAACAACTTATTTTCATTTGTACTCTGATCGTCTGTAATATGGCATTTCCTACTCTGATCGTCTGTGATCTGGCATTTCCTACTCTGATCGTCTGTGATCTGGCATTTCCTATTGCTAGCTTTTCTAATGGTCTGTCGTTTAAATGTTCAATTCTAAAGATAACATGCCTGGTACGAAATTCTCACTGAATCCATTTATCAATTCTAAAGACAACAGCTGTAGAAAGGAAACATATCTTTTAATTTTAAAGATACGCAATTCTTCAGCGCATTCTAGAAAACAATTATAGTAATTAAGAAAAGTTACAAAGACAAAGGCTGTAATATGTCTACTTAATGACATGCCAACAATACTCACCAGGTGCAATTAGACTTCTTTAGAAATAAAATCTCCCAGGATCGTGTACAACTAGGTGTCTCAGAAGAAGATTTGTGGACTCAACCGTAATTAGGTCCAGTTCTTCTGCATGCTGGCTTCAATAACTCCAGAGATATGGGTCAAATTCATGATTTTTCTTTCATGCGATTTATAGTTAGATTTTTGGATTTTGGAGTACAGTGACTAAGACGTTATCTTTGATGTGTATGTATACTTTGTGACTCTAATGGGCGAAAATGAACCCAATATTTTCATGCTATCAGTCCAAGTGAACCCTCTGCGGCCCACCTTGCTGCACTGGTCGATCATTTTCAGGCTCAAATGCATGGCAGGCCATGACAACAGTCCAGGATTGTGAAGGCAAGATCTCGGCCCATTTTTCCCATGACACTGCAACATGGTTTAGGCTCTCCCCAAAAGAAGCGCTTATAGAATTGAAGCTGACCGCCCATTTTTCCCCGTTGCTTGCGAAGGGGATTCTTGTGCTTGGATTATGTGAGGAATAGGTTTGAGACTTGGTTTTCGCTATTTGTATTTGTTTGATGTTGACGTTAGATACGCGCAATAAAGCTACCACAAGCAAGCATGCTGGTCAGAACTTACAGATTCAGTTTTCAGTTACAGGGTCAGGCAATGCAACAATTCAGTTTCATACCAATATTTTTTACAAAAATCCCTTCTCGGGACTCAGACCCTGTGACAGCCGTTTAATGGTCTAGGTTCTGCCACAGCCTATACTAATTTAGTAATACCTGATATGACAAGTGTAGATACAACCATGTTTTTTTATTCTCGCACTTGCACACATGAAAAGATCCAAACACATACATTATGTACACATGTACATCTTGTAGATAATGGTAAACTGTATATCTAGAAGAAAAAATACTGTTGATACATGCATTGCACGGGAAAAAAGAGGAAATATATACGGACTAAATTTATTTGCAGAAACTTTACAGTCGCAACTCTCACTCCTTAGATTTATTCGATCGAGAGTCGAGGCACATCAGCGTTCAATCAGGATTGGCCACATTATCCTTTGTAAAGAAGTTTTGATCTATGATATTTAGAGAAGAAGGTTGATCAAATGTATCGGATGGTTATGCCGTAGCCCCGTGCTGCTCCTAGGGGCGACTCGGGCGTCCCCTTGATTCCCGGTGCCACCACCCCTCTCCCTCCTCCTTTCCACCTCGCCGCTGCCGGAGCAAGCCGCCGAAAATCCACGCTGCTGCAAGGATGGTGGCGCGCGAGGCTTCTCCTTTGGGCGAGCATGGCGGTGCACGAGCTAGAGCGGGTGTGGAGTTGGCAGCTTGACTCATGTAGCGATGCTTCCTCTCCATGCCGGGAGGCGGTCAGAGAGGGTGGTGGCCACGGTTTAGCACGGGAGATGGCTGGAGGAGAAGGTGGAGATGGATCTGCGAGGGAGGTGGCCGAAGGAGGAGGTCATAGCGGATCTACATGGTGGCGATCAGATCCGGTCGGTGGTGGTCGAATCCAAATGGTGGTGGCCGGTTTCGATTGGCGATGACCGGACCCACGTGATGGGCATTGCTTTGGTTCAGCGGTGGCCATAGTTGGTTTCCCTTCATTGGAGATGCCGGTGGTGAGGCGGAGGATGACATGGCGGTGGCTGGTTCAGCGTGGTGATGTCCAAATCGACGCAATGCATCTGATGTTGGGGTGGTGTTGTTGCGATTGACAATGGAGCAACGGTGCGGTGCGGTGTGGTGCCATAGTGGTGTTGAACTCGGCAGTGCTGTGGTGTTGCAGAGGTGTCCAGTGATGGTGTGCTGCTGCTGATGCTGTGGTGGGGCGGTGCAGAGGCCTGCGGTGGCGTAGTGGGTTAGAGGTCTGCGGTGGCGCAGTGGTTCTGAGCAATGCGGTGTTGAGGCTAAGGGGATCAGGGTGGCGGAGCTGGTGGTATCCGGGCGACTGTGTGCGCGGTGCGGCTATCAGATTGATAGCGGCGCGGCAAAGGGAGGTTGGGCGCAACTTGCAGGGTAGTGCCACACATCCCCAATGATGAGGCACACCGGGTTTGAAGTGTGGTGTCCTACAGCCAGTGTGGGGTGGCACCCGCACGTAATGATTGAGGCGTCGAGTGGGCAGCGGCCTTGGAAGTGACCGGATATGGTGGTGCTCTCGGCCGACGGATTTGTGTGGTGCTGCAGCGGCACTACAACGATGTGTCCTGCACAGTGAAGGCCTTCTCGGTGTGGTGCGGTCTGCTCCACAGTGGCCTTTCGATGTCGCATGACCGTGACCGGGGTTCGGCTTCAGGGCCGGACATCGGTTGCAGCGGGCAACCAACCCGCGTGTAGCAGTTGTGCGATAGCTAGGTGCTTAGCGGTAGCTAGACCCGCATGGCGGCGTGTAGTCTGGCGAGGGGTGGCCTAGGCCATGCAGAAGCCTCGGGCATGCCTGGTCCTGGTTAGGGTGCTCTGCTATGTTGTCTTAGTGGCAGGGTGGCCTAGTCCCATTTGGCGACAGCTAGTGCGGCATCCCAATGAGGCGTCCGAATCTGCGTAAGGCCTGGGTAGCGGTGGCGGCTAGTCTTGCATAGCAATGACCAGTCTGGTGTGGCAAGTGCTGGGTCGGGGGTGGTGCCTGTTCCTCGTGGTGACAGGCGGCGACACACTATGGTGGGAGCCGGGTTATGGCGGCTTACCCTGCATGGTGGCGGTGAGTGCGGTGCGGCACAACTCCCGCTCACGTGCTTGCGGTGGCAATGGTGGAAAGGCCAACAATGTAGCTGGTTTTCTGTGCTTTGGAGCTGGTGGGGCTCGACAGCTCGCAACAGTCGGTTCCGCATAGCGGTAGCCGACTTCGGCGCAAGGCGGCTGTGCTCGGCGTTGTGGTGGGTAGTGGCTTGGTGATTTTCTTCAGTTGTTGGCACGTGTTGCGGATCTTTTGTCCTTCTGGCTAAGTAGTAAGTAGTTGCACTTTCTTATTGTGGTTTAGCTATTGCATTTGTTGTTTTTTCTTATTTTTTTTATTATAGTCTTCTAGGACTATATTCTTGTATTTTTTTTCTTCTATATCAATAGAAACGGGCACTGTCAAGTGCCGTTTGTTTTTTTTTTAAAAGATAAAACAGCTCATCTTTTATGCAGAAGAAGTCTTATCTATTGACATTTTACTATCAACAAGAAGTAGAGTCGAGAACAATAATTTAAACTTATTTCCATTTGTGTAACCCCTCCTTACCATCCCTAGTGACTACCATACTCTGGAGATCTGAAACTGGGCCAGACAAGATGCCCCCTTCCAGTGCATCTGTAGCCAGATTCCCTAGAGGCAGATGACAGCAACCATGGCTCATCACAGTCAGGCCAGCTTCTGAGGATGGACGCTCTGTTGGGGATGCTGCTGTTGCTGTGCACTCGAGCGTTGCAGCAGTGCAGGCATATGCCCTGTCTGTCTGCAGGTGCGGCACTTGGAGCATAGCAGAGCAATCAGGCGGTAGGTGTGGCGATGATGCCCATGGTCCATTCTGTACAAGCAGTGCGCAGAATTATACTAGTACTCATGCGTGATGGCGAATCTATGATTCTACAATACAAATTCTCGATGACACAACTTAAACTTACGTTAGTCATATGTCGAATTGTTCCACGAAGTACATTGATTTCACTATGGGGCGACGGCCTTACTTGAGCAGGATCTGTTCCATACAATAGGATTGTAAAGCAAAATTTCGCGGGCCACAAATCGTACTCTTTTCGGGTCCATTTCAAGTACTTTTGAAGGTGAAAGTGAACATATTTAAAGAATGAAGGTACCCTTAGGCACACATAGTTATCATAAATCAGTTATAGTCTCTTGCTTCTTCTTCTTCCTCTAGGACCACAGAGAACCGTCGTGCACGAAAAGGACCCTTGCTTATGGAGGTCATCATGAGCCACGGCCGGCACCGTTATGATTAGACCACACTTATCGTGCAGTAATGGAAACTGCGTCGCCTTGAGATCTCTTGTTTACCTTTCTTCTTGCTCTTTTATTTTATTTTGTTATCTTTGTGAATGGTTTTCTGAGCAAGCAACCTACAGCTCTGCAGGCTATGGTGTGATGATTCAGGCCACCAACTGGACAGAAAATGTAGTTAGAAAAGTTCCCGTAAAGTTTTTTTTTCAATGCTTTGCTATAAATTAAAATGATCACCTATACCCATCATGTTGAGCCAAGTTGCTGAGCTCGGCCTGCATCATGCCCAGGGATGGAGCTTAAGAAAATTAGCACTCAGTATGCATCCCATGCTGGTATACATAGTACTCTATTTTAGAGTTCTTTCTACGTATTATGGTCTTTTAATCTCATTTGAATATGTATTTTAAACCCAAGTATGGGAAATGTCAATGTATTATTCTTTGATGGCTATAAATTGTACCATATGTTAGTATTATGGTTTATTATTTGAATGTTTTTTAATTTACTTTGTTCTTCGCCCCCTTGAAATTTTTTGTGAAGCTCAGTCACTTGTCATGCCCTTTATGTAAGTCAATGCTTAATTTTAAAATGTTGAATTTTTTGTTTTCATGTATTGAAAATTGACACGACTCGGCTCCTATATGCAGCCGCATATTTCCTTTGTATATATTGGAAATTTTGTTCTAGGGAAATTAGCCCCTATGTAACTCTATATTTAATTTTTGAAACATTAGCTTATTCATGTTACATTCAACTAAATTTGTCTTTGAATATTATTTGTTTAACCTTTTGCATAAATTAATCATCTAAACGTCCCATTAAACAACATGTATCCCTAAAGGTACCTACACTAATAGAACATACAGCATGAATAAACCAAAAAAACAAAGTAACTAACTACACTGATAGGATCTAAATTAACGACAGATAATCTAGAATGTTATTAGCTGATATAGTTTGTTCTTGGATCATGATCCTACTCAACGCTGATCGAGTTCAGTGCTACACAAATCCTACACGATGTATACTATGAGATTCTACTCTCGGGATCGTGGTTTTATTATCAACTTTCAATCCAGTCCCTATTGCGATACGACAAGTAAATTACTCTTGGGGCTCACCTGAAACATATAGTGATCTTACAGTAGTTTCATAAAACATTATGATCCCCGCAAAAAATTCAGAAAATCTGCCAAACGTGTCTCAACATTTTATCAAGCATTTAGTACTCCTATTCAAGAACATTGGTTAATGTGCACAACACATTTGGAACGTTCCTGCACATGGCAAAGCAGTGCCAGTACTGCCATGGCGGACCACACATTGTGGGACGGTATCGAAAGATGGGAGGTGAACTTCAAGGCTATCAAAAGTTTAGTTGCTATAGAGTGTGGGCGTGTGGCTAAGCTAGGCTATTGGCAGGACTAAACCTCACTGTCGGAGGGAGAGGAGAGGATGCACAATCCAACCCTCCCCCTCCTTTATTTGTAATTTTCACATCCATAAATTTAAATAGGTAGATGGGCCTATCCTTGCCCGGCGCGAGGCATATTTCTGGTTATGGCCTAACAGGTTTATCACAAAGTGAGAAAACAAATATGTGCAGCACAAGTGGTGAGAAACTAAAGGCATAGAAAGAATTAAACTTGTCCATCTTGCGGCCCTGAACCAAACAACTAGTGGTTCTCTTCCAGAAAACTGCAAAGACCAGAAACGCAACCTGTACCATTGAAGAATTCTTAGGCGTGTGGAGATCAGAGCCATGAATTACGGCCCTGGATGTTGGACTTGCATTGTTGATTGTTTAGACAGACACTCGAGGTTAGCTTGTTCATGAGCTTGCTTATCGAGAGGGAAATGTGGTTGCAGTGTTGCCTTCAACATGATGCATCCCTATTCCCCTAATTCCAATATAATCCTGACACTGATCTGCTCAATGATTAGCACACAAATTGTGTTTACACACATACATACAAGTAATATTAAAATATCGAGAAGCTGGCGCAGCAGGAATCTGCAGGTGACAATCGTTTGAAGATTTCTCTCTCAAATCTAATGATCTGCTATTAGTAGCTAGGTGCGTAATAAAAAGAGCTAAAACCATCCTTGTCAAGAGGATGACAAGTACTACAAGTAGGACCTTAATTTTGTGGGGGCAGGGACGACAAGGACGTTATCTTTGTGCGGCCGGTACTGATTGAGTTACTCTGACCCTAAATTGTCGTGATTGTTTAGCTTTCCATAGTTGTCCTTTGCAGATTTATTTTTTTCTTGAAGGGAATGCACATCTGGAAGACATCATCATAAGAAACAGCGTCTTTTCTTTTGCGAGATCGAAATTAGTTAACTAGTTGCTGTACTTTTTTCATAAAGGAAAAGTGGCCATAGAAGGCTTTATGAAGACATGGAAATTTCTTTCTAACACGTACGTCATATATATATATATATATATAGGAAGCGGTGTATGTTTATCTCTGACAAGTTATCTATGATGCTCAATCTCAGACGACTGTGTGTTCTCAAACCATATAAGACGAGAGTTTTCGAGTCGTATTGTCGGAGATGAGGGTTTTCACCATAATTTACTGAGTACTTGGTATAACCCATGCTATTCTTATAAATTGATTCACATGTTCTAAATGCATAAGATTATCCCAAACGACTGCAACTTGGTTGTCAGAAAACAGATATAAGAATATCTGGTCCTTGGATCTATAGTTTTGTGAAAAACATTTCCTTAAATCAGTGGTTATCTGATAAGATCATTTTAATATGTAGTTTTACAATAATTTATTCAATTTATTTGTAGTTTTGTGAAATTTATTATTTATAAATAATTATAAATCATGCCTACAAACAAGTTTGTGAAAGCAGTGATACGGGAAAAATAGTAATCCCTCCATTCTCAAATAAATGTATTTATGGACGCATGCAGTCAACCTTTAGGGTGTATTTGGTTCTCCGGACGATGTTTCGTAGAGCTGCATTGTATAAACAGGTTGTACGGAGTTATATTTGTTGAGAAAATGTTTAGTTGGTTGTATCTATCTGGAAAAGCTGAGCTGAGTTTCTGTTTGTTTGACTGAATCTGAAATCACATGACCAGATGTAATAGTTGAGATTGTGATTAGTTACTTGTATGAAGATAATTTTGTGACACTGATAAGTGGACTTGAATACCTGAGCAGATGCGAAGCCTGCATCCGCCATGTCAAATGATGTCGTATATTTGCACCCGTCAAGCTAGATTGTAATAGTAGATTAAAACAACCAAACATGCTTCTTTTTTGGAATTCTACACATCCGATAGGCTAGGATAGGGAAGATGCGGTGAACCAAATACACCCTTAGAAACTTCAATAATTAATATAAATAAAATATTAAGATTTGTCATATGAAAATAATATTAGTAGATTTGTAATGGAAAATACTTTCAAATTAAGGCAAAACAATTAACGAGGATGGATATTCGATCAACAGACAATTCACAAGACGTCCATTGCTCTGCTATGCAAGGTTTACGTTACCAACCGGAGCTTGGTTACCGAGCTCCGGCGGTAACCGAAAAATCGTGATTACCGCGCTAACTACTTGAATTTTCAAAAAAATTCGGATAAAATTCATTTAAATAAATTTGAAATTTGGGGGAAAATTCGCGATTTTAGCCGCTCGGTAACCGGTCGAATTGGACCGGTTACCGAGCGATTTTTGCGATTTATCGAGCGGTTTTCTCAAATTTTCTGCATTGTCGTTAACCACTCAGTTTTCTCGGTAACCGCTCGGTTTTCTCGATTTATTGAGCGGTTTTCTCGATTTTCAGTGAAGTTCAACAAAAATCCCAAAAATTATCTCAATCTTGTAAAATCAATAACTAATTCATCTGAGCTTCAAATCAAGTGAAATAATTTTTTTTGGTTTCCTTGTAACATGATCTACATGATAAAAGTATTTATACTCATAAAAAAGTTCAAAATTTTCTGTGAGAAAATGTATTTTTTAAACCAAGTTAAATGCATAGTTTACTCTTTGCTAATTCAAAAATCATGAAACTAATTTTTTTAGTCTTCTTACATGATCCTATGTCTTTTAAAAATACATGAACCCATGAATTAGTTATTGTAACATGCATGATTGTGTAAATATTTTGCGACTAGATTAATTCATAACTGACCCATCACACCTCAAAAATTAGTGAAACCACTTTTATTAGTTTATTTATACTATGATTTATGTAGGGAAAATAATAATAGACATGAAAAAGTTAATTACAGTGTTGTTTCTTAACATATTCATTTTATACTTGTGAAATTTTTAAAAATCATAGAGAAATTAATAAAACTCTAAATAAAGTGAAATCAATTTTAAAGATCCTCTTAAGATACGTTCTACACAAAAAAAATGTGTTTACATGTTAAACTTTTTCTTAACATGAGTTAATAACTGAGCCGCACGCTTCAACTTTTTTCAAACTTACTCCCTATAGAATACGATGCAAATGATATTATATTTGAAATTTTTTTCACAGAAGGTCTTAGGATTGTGTCTAGTTTTTTAAAAATATTTTTTAATTTTTTTGAATTTTTTGAATTCAAATTCGGTTACAGTTCGGTTTCTGAAACTGAGCCGGATCGAGATGGCCGGTTATCACGATTTTTTTCTCGGTAACCGTTGAATTTTGGAACCCTGCTGCTACGTGACATAAAAACAAATGCTAATTCGGAGGGTTAAAATAAGGGCAAACAAGAATCGACAAGATTGGTGGTATAAATTTCGTTAGTTTGAAGTTGGTTCGGGGGACGAATCTGATCCCTTTTCCAGCGGCGCGCGCCTGGCCAATTATGCCATGCACCGAACTGCGACAAGGCCGCGGGCCCACCGTGCCCAGAGGGAACACGTGCGTTCTTCTGCGGCCACGATTGGTGTGTGTCCTGGAACAATAATCGCCATGCACATGTCGGGTGACATGATAAAGAAGTTCATACAGACTGAAATTTCAGCAAATATATTTTCATGACTCTACGCAATGATTTTGTGCATTTTCTTGAACAATATATATCAAATTAAAAGTATGATGCGAATACATACAGAGTGCGGTAGCAAAGCCACAGGGTATGGCCGCACCAACTGGGTTTGATTCCTGAGTATCGCACATTCCTAATTTGGTCTTCAATATAGGCCCGGACAAGGGGGCCGGTTCTTAAAAAAATAAATGAAAAATTTAAAAGTATGATATGCACATGTATAGTAGTATGTATGCACATTCGTCATCCAGGTATAAAAGAAAGGCAAAGGTATATGAAGTTTGTCAAAAGTTGGTCCCAAAATGAGTAGACTAGGTAGTGAGGAAACTTGTTTCTTCTGTAAATAAGAGTTAGGGAATGTCTGAGTTCTTGTCTCATCTGTTTCTTATATGATAGATCGGAAGGTCTTGGGAAGTACATTTATCTATTTGTTGTTGTTTTTTTTAGTTTGGGTGTATGCCTTAGTCTATATATGCAATTTACTACTAATTCTAGTTTTAATGAGAAGTCGCAATAGAGAAACACTGGTCTTCAACAATAGTACAAATTCTAAAACATAAGAAGTGCTGCTAATTTAGTGGCCGGGTTAGTTTGAGTAGTGTAACAGTTATCACATCGTCTATTAAAGGTCTAAAATACTAAGTACCCTAACTGTGAATTGAATAGTTCCCAGTAAAAGTTGCAAAAATCATATGTAATTTCTTTGGGCCAAATACGACATTTATGCGCATGTTGCAAAAAAAAAAAAGTTTGGTTCCTACATACAACGGGAAATACTCTCATGCTCTGAATTAGGATTTACGAGGTTGGGGATCAAATCCTGCAAAACCTTGGCGTAGGATGTAAATATTGGATTTTTGTCTATTGTTGGCCCAATTTGAGAATTTCAAAGAATACATGGGTTAGTCCCACGTGAACTAGTAAAGTGATAAGAAAACAATTTACAAGGTCGTGCCTACAATATGACGAAGACGAGGAGGCCTTGGGCCTTGGGATAAACACACTCGTGCAGCTGTACTATATTCGTATTTTAATATTCACATGAAAAAGCGCATGAAGTAGACAATCACATGCACCTTTTTATTGCTAAATTATCTATCTAAACTATAAAAGCAAGAGTTAAAATAATCCTATGCATACCAAAAAAATGTCCACATAACAACCAACACCCTTAAATTTGTTAACATCTAATAACAAAGATTAATTTGATGGTGTTTCATTCAATCCAATGTCCGAGAATAAGTTATCATTAACTGGTGGAAATTCAATGTCCAGCCAACAAGTATCCACGTGATTACATAAACTCTAATATCCGAATCCAATGGCCAAAATTACTTGGCCCTCCACTCCCCTCAACTGATTTTGATTTAATTTATTTGTTCCCTACAATGGCCAACATTTCAATCTGAATCTAAGTTGTCAATTTCCTACCTAAAAAGACTGTACCAAATCGTCCCTCATACCAAATCAACGTGAACACATTTCTTACACAACTCATACCAAATTAGTGTGGTCACCTTCCTTACACAATTTATACCAAGCTGCTCCCTCCCTGCCCATCAGGCCATCACTCCTCTTCCCTCCCCCTTCCCGTTCGCCCCTTGCCCGCTCGTGCCATTGCTTGTACCATTGGCATCGGCTCTTCTACCATATTCCACCGCCTATAGGGGCGACTGCTCCACAAGTGGTGGCAAATCTACTCGCCATCGTCTTTTCTCCTTCTTCCCTAGTGCCCTAATTGCAGTTCAACAATGCACGATCTTTTGAATTTTGATTATCTTGGTTGCTGGTACGAATTCCCCTCGGATCCCTATTCTCTTACTACAATAATTGCTCTGATTTGACAACCTTTCTTTTTGTGTGTGTGCTCAGGCCCGATGTGGGTTGGCGGTGAGGGTCCAAACCTGTCGCAGATTATTGATTATTTGGTTTAATTTGTTTGGTTTGTTCAATCAGGAATCACTGTCTGTTAAAGATTATCCTAGTTGTGATCATGTCATCTGATATCATCTCTTATAAGATAAATAGGTAAGCCGTCCTTCGTGATTTATGAATGATCAAACAAAAATGATGCCCATATATCGGTTCAATATGTCCTTTTGCTAGCATAAAACTTCAAAAGTTAACACCAATACTGTGACATGCCGCACATTTTACTTGAGCTTGATGTTTTGACCTGTGTTGAGGCAATTTAGATAAGTGATCAGTTCAGACATCCTGTTCTTTCCATGATTGCATCTATTCTTTTTGGTACAAGTTTTTTCTCAAGTTTGCAACCAGGTTCGCTCACTACTTATGCATGATTTTGTTTTTTGTTGTAAGATTTTTTATATTCGTATCGCACCTTGGTTTACTAAGATTTTGAAATCTATGTGAAAATAAAGGGTCCAACTCTAAACAAACAATGCAGGATAGCCTGATAGAGGTTAAAAGGTATATTTAGCATTGAGCTTTCCGTTTGGAGTATGTACTGTTTTCTACCCATGATTCCTGTCTACTTCATTTTCTTTATCGATCGCCGGTTGCTACAGCCCTCCATGTCCGCACCAGCTGGAAACTAGCCACCTAATCAGCTCCATACATGCAACGAAATCATGGCTATCCATATTTTTTTTACATAATCAGCGCTATGTTTTCTATATCTGCATCGCACCTTGGTTTACTGAGATTTTGAAATATGTGTGAAAGTATATGGTCGAACTCTAAACAAACAATGCAGGATAGCTTGAGAGAGGCTCAAAGGTAAATTTAGCATTGAGCTTTCTGATTGTAGTATGTATTGTTTTTTACTGACAATTCTTATCTTCATGTTCTTTATCAATCGTGCTTGCTGCAGCCCTCCATGTCTGCACCTGCTGGGAAATAGCCACCTAATTAGATCCATACATGCAACCAAATCATGGCTACCAATAATCAGTGCCATAGGATTTATTGTGATAAAGAGTTGATTTTCTGATCGATATTACTCACTCTATTGCTTGAATTAGAAATTATATAAGCCAAATGTGTTTGTTTGATTTCCCCTTAATCAAAAGTTAATTGTATAATATAAGCTCATGCCAATATTTCCAATTAACTAACTTGTGCAATACTGACAACTAATAGTATATCTCCATTTGACATGTTCCTAAAGGTAATTAACATTATGTAGCGGGCTGTAGAACATATATCAGGAACTATAAAAATTGTGAGGCTCTTCGCAATATATGAATTCAATGTGGAATGCCTTATTAATCTAAATCTTGCAGGTAGTGAACATCTCGGAAGGTATTTTAATATAATTGTTGTGATATTTGGTTGTAAGTGACACACTTTCATCATTGTCGGAAACATTCGATCGGTCACCCTTCCCTGCAACGAAAAAGGCTAGATGTTGCCCCTCTACCATGACAACAGCCCAAACCGACGAAGGGCCACTAAAGACAGGGTCACAGACTCACAATATGATCAAGGTGCGGAAGAATTGTTATTGGTTATGTTATTTCCTATATATTTGCCATTTGATCCCTAGTTAGGAAGAATCAACTGATCATCATGCTTTGGTAGTTGTAATGATGGACCAACGTTCATCTTCTTCCTCAAAAACAAGCGGTGGTCTCTCTTCATTTAAAGACCTAACAGATACTATAAACTTGGGTAATATTAATCTCTGCAATGCTACAATAATTGTATAAGGTGTCAACCCCTAATACTATAATGCCTCTTATATATTGTTGAAGGTCGTCATTCCATTGATAGTTTGGATGGAGTTGAAACAATGAGTGTTGGACCACAATGTTTATATTGTCTTAATAGTATAAGCAAATGATAAGGGGCATGCGGTCCCAACTGTCTGAGTAACAGAAAGATGAACTTAATAGAAAGCGTCATGGAAAACGTCAGCAAAAGACCAATGGGACAACCAGTGTCAATGGAAACCTAAGATCACCTTTCACGCCGCAATCCATGAATAACGATATATGATGTTCAATGGTTTTATGGTCATTTGTGATAATATTTAGCTACCATCCATGACTAACAGTCTGCTAACATTCATTCGAGCTCATTTGCTAGGTTCATTCCACATAACTAAGATAGGAACATCACAATCTGCACTCACCAGGTTGCACACCTATGTAAATGAAAACTCACCATATGTAAATGAAAACTCACCAGATTCATTCCACATAACTTAGATGGAACATCACAGTCTGCACCTACCAGGATGCAGACCTACGTAAATGAAAACTCACCAGGTTTTTTTATGGTTATTTATTTCCACCATCATGTGTCTATTGCATGCTTTTGAGGTTTAGTTTAGCAAATCCATATTTGAATTTACATTTTTATGGTTGTATATTTTGTTCATTAAGGTGTTTTCACTACGCTAGAACAAGTCATTAGTGACGGTTGAGAACCATCATTAGTGACGGGTCACTTACCCGCCACTCTTATCGCATCACTAATATTGGTCACCATTGATGGGTGATAGTTGATACTCGTTATTAAGTTGCATCTATTATGGCTTGAGCAGGCATGTTGCCCGTTACTACTGATAGTAATTAGTGAAGGGAGCATTTACCACCCGTCATTAATGACTGAGTCCCAGTGATGGGTGCATTTACCACCCGTCACTAATGACTCTGTCATCAGTGACAGATAGATTTCCACCCCATCACTGGTACTCAGTCATTAGTGATGGGTGATAAATTCACCCGTCATTGATGACTGTGTCCCAGTGACGGGGTGCTGTTACAACCCATCACTGATGATTTTTTACCTGTCACTAATGTGCTCGTCTTCCAATGGGATTTACCTGTTTCCTGGTTGCATACTAAAGCAAAGTTAGGATTTGGTAGTCGTCTTCTCCTATAAACATATCACACTAGGAAACATATACATGCACCATATCGACCATATCGATATCATGTAACATATCAAACATATCACATCAGTACATCCACCATATCGATATCAGGTAACACATTGAGATCACTCAAGTTTAAATAATAATGTACATAAGTCACAAGTGTACATCGAGATAACTAGAAATTACATAAATCGAAAGTGCAACCACAAATTACACAAGTCAGTGTGCCGCCTCCCTGCAATGGAACTCGCCTTTCGAAGAGACGACTTCTGTCATTATGAACGAGGTGATCCATCCTCAAATGTTGAAGAGTGCAGAATCCTTGATGTTGCCATCCGGTATGCTGAATTCTTGCTAAATGAAAATAGTAATGAAAAAAGTATGCAATTAGCTTGAGCAAAATCATTTTATTATCTGATATTAAATGAATGAAAGCAGTTATGAAAAGACTATATGCAATTATCGTACATCTGGGGATTTCATATCCTTTGCTGCCATGGCTAGCAGTATGTGACGCGCAACGTAAAAGCCACAGGCATTGCCCGATGGTTGTGGCACTAGAGAGAAAAGAAAACATTAATTCGAAAGAAAAAGATCTGGTAGTAGAGTATTTGCAAATATGTCTGCTAGCACTTACCATGAAAGCAGTCTTATGTGTCAGTGTGCGGGGCTCATTCGGATCGTACTTTGGATAACAATGCATATATGTGTCAAAAGCCCTACATGCAAAGAGGGATCCATTAGTCAACATTTGGAAAAAGTTTGAAAAGTTCAATATGTAGCCTAATTCATGAAGAACTTACTTGTCGAGGATTTGCTTGACCAAAGTATAGTCACGTACTCCCCCCGTTCACCGTTGTGTCCTACTACTGGTATTGATGAATCGAGGTACCAAACCAAGTTCCACTTGGGGGCAATGACCAGTAAGATCCAATGGCCACCTGTATTGTGAGCGGCCATTAGGTAGTCCTTCTTCGAAAAGTGACTCATTGCCTTAACCACATATCCTATAATAGATTCCCTATCTTGTTCAATCACAAAAATTGTCATAATTTGGGGGTCAAGGAATTTGAAGGGCTCCATCTTCCTCGTTTCTTGCACCAAATGTCTACAAATAAGAAGTTAGTTAGATTGGAGAATTAGTAAGTTAGTTAGATTGGAGAATTAGTAAAAAATAGTTAATGAACATCTAGTTTGAAAGGGCTTACAATGTAAAGCATCGTAATAACCCCACGTCTAAACCATCGAGGTTAAAGAGGTCGTATAAGTCATTGAAGCCCACGAGGAAGTAGCAGTCCCATTCAAGAAGTGACGATTTTGGCACTAGAAGACAATGAAACTCTTCTTTGCTCTACAACCTTGCAAGTAGTAATTATACAACTTGACACAAGGTTGTCCCGCCCTCCATAGTGGATCTGCCGTCAGCAAGGGCTTCCCAAGCTGAAATTTTAGGTTAGCCTTAGTCCAAGCTGCTCCTATCATGCTCTTCTCGGTGCTTGAGTCCTTACCAGAGGACTTGGACTTCTTCGGCAGTTGCTTATTGGACCCTGGCTTGGACTTCTTCTTCTTCTTCTTCTTCTTCTCTAAGCTACCCTCAGGTTCCATAGCTGGAGATGGTGGAGTGGAAAAAGGCGACATGGCTGGCTCATCTTGAGACTGAGGTTGCGGTAGGAACTCAGTGCACTTGAACGTCTAGGTGGATCGCTGCTAGATGGTTCCGTGTGCACCAAGATATCCCCCTCTTTAATTGGATCCTTTAAAGATGAGCTTCACCTAGTTTTCAGATCTCATCATTAGGGGGGTGGGGCGGGGGGGGGGGCAAATATGTGCCTAGGGCATTGGAATGTACAAAATTCACGAAGACCACGCCATAACCAGGACGTATCGGGACCGTATGTAACATCTGAACCTCTGGATGCAACTGACCCTTTGCAACCTCAATTTGGTAGCCACCAAGTCTTTTGAGTAGTGAGCATGGCATGGGCCCATCGAGAAGGTCTATAGTATCTGGCTCTATGGATGGAGAGAAGGAAGGTTGTTCGACCTCTCTGAGGCTTGACTACTCCTGTGTCCAGCAATGGGGCTATCACCCGCTGGTGCACTAAAAATGACGACTCCCTGTGACAAAAACCTTTGCATGAGGTCTTGATAAACGCTCTCCATGAATGACTAGGTCAATGCTTGCATAGCGATTGGACCCAACCTCTTCCTCTTCTTGTACATCTTGATGTGTTCCGGGAAGCCTAACTTCCAGCCTTGGGAACTGGACACGCCTCGCACGTGACCTAGGTGCTCAGGGTTTCCCAGTGTAGTGGAGAGATCGTCATGTTCCCTGACCCCGGTAAATGAACCTTCAGTTTATTAGGTTGCTATTTCTTTCACCTTTTCATCGACTAACTCGATTTTGCTAGATATGAAGGTGATTTCTCCACTATCTGACAGCTTACCCCTCTCTTGCATATACGATTGTGATCGTCCTGGGAATTGCAACCAAGGATTCTTGTGGCCTTCATTTGCTAACTTTTCATCCTCTGCCTACTATTTCTCCCTTTTCCCCACATACCCACCTATGCCCAGGTTGTGGTTCTACTTGTTCTTTTTCTGAAGCTGTTCTTTGCTAAACTCTTCATTTGGAACACCTTTGAGCTCTTCAACCCCTCAAAAGCTTCCCAATTCTCCCTTTTCATATATGGGTACTTGCTGAAGGGCTCCAACCATTTTTCCATATATTCATTCACAAGCTTGCTCTTGTGGCTTCTCCAAAGTTTGGCGATCATTTTCATAGCAGCCCTGCAACCTTTAGCCTTCATGTTCTCTAGGAACTCCAGAAAGGTATTGATGCCATCATTGAACAAGGTGTTCTTTTGAGCCATAGTGAGGTCATCGAACTTCCGAAGGATCAATGGCACCCTCTCGTGAGCATTAAGGCATGTGAACTTCTGCAACCTCTACAAGGCCTTCTTCTCCATAGGCACTGGGAGCAGGTTATGCAGACGTCTGACTGGGAGCTTGTGCTTCGTCAGAGGATCTGAATGAAGACTTGTTGGCAGACATCTAATAGATACGAATATGCAGATACAATTGTATAAGTATTAGTAACTATATTCACTTTTATATGAATTTATGAAAATATGATGTATTTCTTATCTGAAGCAAAGAATCTTAGCTAATTTCTAATAAGCAAAGATAGGTCTTAATCCTATTCAAGGATATGTGGTTCGAGTAGGTTTCCATGCTCTTGTACAGTTCTGGAGAAAATTTCGACAGCACCTCCACACTGTTCTCCAAATACATGTCTCGACAATGAGCCGAGAGGGTATGTATCCGGACAACAACAGGGAGACGGTACCGAAATTCTCTCTAGAACCATACAAGAGCAAATAAACCTACTACTCGGGCCACATATCCTCGAACTGTCTAAAGTATATGGATAATTTGGGAGCATATTCTTATAAATATGACAAGTTTCAAATCATATTTATAATCAAACACTCCCGAACGAGAGACGTAGGTGACACAAACTGCCAGTACAACACGAAACCAACTAGCATTTAGGAAAATGTAAAGCTCATGTCGAACTGCAATTACATGGCTCTTTGAACAATTAACTAAACAAGAGTTTCTCAGGCTGATAGCATAACAAAGATATCACCAAACCAATGAACAGGTGCTAGCAACAGCAATAATCCAACCAGAGCAACATGGCACCATGCAAAGAATATAAACTAGAGTACTGTAAGAATTGTCCAATCTTAGAATTTAACAATCATCATTGAGCTAAGCACATGCTAGGGAACAACACTATCCAGCATGACAACATGGCAGGGTTACCTGGACAGTAGAGCAGCCGAGCGTCGGTGAGGAGGAGTGGGAGGCCTACCTCAACGGATGAGGATGATGATGGCATCGGGGTGGTGGTCCTCAGCGATGGCGGTGTGGGCTCCTCGGCGTCGGGTTAGTTGGGGATGAGAGCGTAGGGGAAGATGACGTCGGGGATGTGGATGGGGACGACATGGAGACAGCGGTGGCCTTGGGGATGGCCGGGAGAAGGAGGGGGCAGCCTCGGTGATGAGGGTGCAGGATGAGAGGGCGGCGGGCACGGTGGTGAGGAGGAGGGCGGCGGGCGTCGAGGAGGAAGGCGTCAGGACTTAGGCAAAATCGAGGGCTATGGTTCCTGGGCCCGTTATATATACACCACTCATTAGTGACGGGTTATAGGTCAGACCCGTCACTAATGAATGGTCGGATTTTTCACTAAAAAACCGTGTATATTCCACACTTAAACTTGTAAGAGTAGTGAGAATTTAATTAATTCATACATCAAAAACACATGATAAAATTTAGACTAAAAACTTAATTGACATTCTCATTAATTTAGGCTAAGTAAGATCATCACTTCATCAGTGTATACAAAAGAAGGTCCGGATTACACAAAAAAAAACCATCCAGACTGCAAAAGGCTGCTAAATCCAAATTGCTAAATTCAGTTTACCATACATAAACCTAGGTAAGTAAGATCATAGCTTCATTAGTGTCATCATCGGAGTTGCCACCGGTGCCGGCCATTTCCTCATCCTCCTCCTCCTCGTCGGTGTCAGAGTCGTCGCCCATCTCCACCTCGTTGTCGGTTTCAGCGTCACCGCCCATCTCCTCCTCTGTCGCCAAGAGGTGTGCGATAGCCTCGTCATTGATGATGGCCACTGCCTTTTCCTCTGCTGCGTTGATGAGTTCCTCCTCATGGATGGCGTGAGCGATCACCTTGTCGTTGGCAATCATTTTCTCCTTCTCTTCCTCTTCCTCTGCCTCCACCATCAAGAGGTCCCAATCTACGTAGTCATCGTCGGGGGCTGGCACCAAAGACGATGATGCCAACTCCTTGTCGTTGGCGGCCATAGCCGACGATGGATTAGAGGAGCATAGACCATGATGCCTTCGAGGAGTGGGCGACAGGCGCGGCGATGAGGAGGCCTACTACGAGCGTCGAGGAGGAGGGCGTCGGGACTTAGGCAAAATCGAAGGCTAGGGTTCCCTGACCTGTTACATATACATAGATCATTAGTGACGGGTCATAGCTCTGACCCGTCACTAGTGACTAGTATCGCCCGTCACTAATGATGTGTGGTCTGGACGTGTGGTCGGGATGCCCGTGGTTTGAAAGTCAGTAGTGATGGGTTATATTTATGACCTGTCACTAACATGAAGTCATTAGTGAAGGGTCATAGAGATGACTCGTCACTAATGACTTTCGGAGGGATTTTGATATATTTTCTTTTAAGAATGGAATTTATTTTTTTCCTTATGATTTAATTATTTCCTTTATGAATTTATTTACAATTGCACAAATTCTTAAAAATTCATAACATTCATATAAGTTCATTAAAAAAATCTTAAATTCGTCATATGTAATCTAAATTATATTCAACACAATATGATAACAAGGTACTGACGGGTGTCATAGATTCAAACTTAGGGCCTCATGAGATTTAGACTTAATTGAATATTACAAGTATTACATATTTGAGGTTACATTGATTCATGCATCATTTGGCCTATACTCGCCGCTTTCGTGCATTCATGACATGGATCCTTTCATTATAGTTGGAACACATGTATGAAGTCTCTCGTTCTGTGCAACATGTGGTATGATTGCAGTAGCAAAAGGGGGATTTCATAAAATTGATTGTACTTGTCCTCATCAACCATGTTTTCAACTCCGATGATCCGTCTTTTCCCAACGAGAACCACATGAAGTTTCTTATTTGCCACGTCAGTCACATAAAACACCTGGGCAACTTATTTAGCGAGTATAAAAGGTTCGTCCTTATATCCAACAAGTTTGAGATTAATGCTAGTGAAACAGTACTTGTCTTTCGTAACGCCCTTTGTCATGTGTACCCAACATCACTGAAGTAGGGGTACCTTGAATCCCAAGTAATCCAGTTCCAAGATCTCCTCTATATGACCGTAGTATGTGCTTTTGTGCATGTTGTTATTATAAGCCTCTATGCGGACACCGTTGTTCTGGTATGTGCTTTTCTGATCTTGGGCAATCGTGTAAAATGTGTTACCGTTTATATTATACCCTTGATATGTTGTAATTGTGTATATAGGTCATGTTGCTAGTTTCCTGATCAAATCACTTACAGGTGTACTCGATTGATCGATTTGATCTTGAAACCAAGTGTTGAACCTTTGCATATGTAGCTTTGCAAGTCAAGCTTCGGTCTTCCCTGGATTCTCTTGAAGAAGCAACTGCTTGTGCTCGTCCATATATGGGGACACTTCAGTCATTTGTTGCAACACGAGAAAATGAGCTTGGTCATATGCCTTTGGGTTAGGAGTAATTGTGTGTTTCCCCAGAATGCCTTGACTTGTGAGCCTGTCCTCACGGCGAGAATGAGGCACCCTAATTAGGTTATCTATGTTCATGTAATTAAGGCACCAGTCCACTATCTCCTATGTAGAGTAACCCTACGCGATGCAACCCTTAGGCAAAGCTTGATTCCTTACGTATGACTTAAGAACGCCTATGAATATCTCATATGGATACATCTGATGCAGGAACACAGGGCCAAGGAAATAAATCTCCTTCATAAGGTGAGTAGTGAGATGGACCATGATATCGAAAAAGGATGGTAGGAAATACATCTCGAGAAGGCATAGAGTTTTGAAGTGTCTTTTTTCTAGCTTGGCTAGCGCTTCCAGATTGAGTACCTTCTGACCAATTTCATTGAAGAAAAAACACAGGCTCATATAGCCTCTTGAACACCAATTGACAACATGTTTCTAATTCCAACCGCAATCATCTGCTTCAACATCACATGGCAATCATGAGTCTTCATGCTGCCAACCATTTTCAGCTCTTTCATCGAAACAAGTCTTCTAATGTTGGATGAATAACCGGAGGAAACTTTCACATTGTGCAAGAACTCATAAAATTCTTTTTCTCCTTCTTGGATATGGTGATGCAAGATGGGGGTAGAAATTTTCCTTTATCTGTATACTTGGCATGAAGCTTCGTCCTTAAGCCATTTCTTCGAGACCAGCTCATGTGTTTTCATGATCATTTGTTTTCCCTTTCATGTTGAGCATTGTACCGAGGAGACTGTCACAGATATTCTTCTATATGTGCATGAGGTCAATAGAGTGGCAAACATCTAAGTATTTCTAATAATCAAACTCTTAGATAATTGATTTATTGTTCCACATTCCATTTTCATCACTCGTAGAGGATCGTTTTCGCTTGCCAATGACATCACTGATATTTTTAACCTTATCATAGATATCTTGCCTACTAAAATGCCTTGGAGGTGACGTTTTCTCCCTTGTGCTGTCAAACTGAGCTTTCATTTCTCGGTACGGGTGGTTTCTAGGAAGGAAACGTCAATGTCGCATGCACACTATTTTCTTTGACTCGTTCAACCATATACCCTCAGTGTCATCTAAGCATTGGAGGCAATCTTCCCCTTTTCTTTTACTCTGCCCTAACAAGTTACGAAGTGCTGACAGATCATTGATGGTGACAAATAACATGACATGTAGGGTGAAGTATTCTCACCTGTACTGATCCCAACCCTCAACACCTTCAGACTAGAGTGCTTTAAGATCATCCACCAAAGGTCTGAGGTACATATCGATGTCATTGTCAGGTTGCCTCGAACCAGGAATTAAGGTATACAATATAATGTATTTTCGCTTTTTACAAAGCAAATGTAGAAGGTTGTAGATAGACAGTAAAAAAGGCTAAGTACTATGTGAGATACTCATGTTACCGAATGGATTCATACCATCTATGCTCATAGCAAACCTAATATTTCTTAATTCTTCAGCGAACTAACCAAATGTGGAATCAATGGTTTGCCACTGAACTGAATCTGTGGGGTATTGTATCATTGCATCATTCTTACGACCCTCCTTGTGCTATCGCTGCAATTGGGACTCCTTTTCATTTGCGAACAAACGCTTCAAATGGAGAATTATAGAAAAATACTACATCACCTTTCTAGGTGGCCTTTTTCTCTTGCTACCTTCCTCCATGTGGCCATCGTCATTTCTATACTTGTATTGACGGGTTTCACAAACAGGACATTGATCTAGGTCTGCATACTCTCCATGAAGCACGACATAATCCTCCTTATATACATGTATTTTTTTCTATTTTCAATCCCAAAGGACAAATTATCTTCTTCGCGTCATAGACGGTCTTGGCACCTTGTTCCCCTCTGGTAGAATATCCCTTAGCAGATGAAACATTGCTTTGAAACTCCTATCAGACCAACGATGCGTTGCCTTCAATTGCAGAAGCGTAAGCACCACAAATAGCAGTGTGTAGTTCTCCTTACAGCTAGGATAAAATGGTGTCTTTGAGTCCCGCACCAGTTTCAGTAATTTGGCAAACTCACCATCTCTATACTCATTGTGCCCCTCAGCATCGTGCACCATTTGGTCCATATTCTCCGTTAAATCCATGTAGTCATCATTGAATCGTAATATGTTTGTGTCCCTGCGATAATCATCTATATCACCGGCTGGCGGGAGTCCTTGATCCATACTGTCATCCGGGAGGACTTGATACATTTTCTCTTCGTTAAATCCTTCCTCACCATGTTTGTTCCAAATGTGATAACTCTCTTTGAATCCACGCCTTAACAAGTGATCGCAGTGATCGCACACATTGTTAGGTTTTGAGAACTTCTTCTTATTCTTGCAATCACAGCATGGACACCACATTGTTGTTTTGCCCCGACTTTCCATATCCGCCACCGCGGCACTCATGAAAGACTTCACCCCGCTCATATACTCATTACAAGTACGGCAATCAAGGTACATCCAACTTTGGTCCACCATCTAGAAATTGAAAAAATATTCATTGTTAATAGAAACAACAGAGTAGCTAGAATAAGTATAAAAATTATAACTCAATTTAACTAAATTAAGTGTGTGCGTGTGTTCTAGTGAGATTCAAGCCAATAATTAACATCCAAATATGATACATGTTATCTATAGCAAACGATCCAAGCTAATTTCTACATAGACAAAGATAGGTCCTAATCCAATTCGAGGATATGTGGCTCGAGTAGGTTTCTATGATCATGTACGGTTCTAGAGAAAATTTCAGCAGCAGCTCCCCACTGTTCTCTGAATACACATCTCGATAACGAGTCAAGAGGGTGTGTATCCAGAGAACAACAGGGAGATGCCACTGAAATTCTCTGTAGAACCATATAAGAGCACAAAAACCTACTACTTTGGCTACATATCCTCGAACTATCCAAAGTACATGGATAATTTAGGAGCATCTTCTTATAAATATAACAAGTTGTCAAGTCATATTAATAATCAAACACTCACGAACGGGAGACGTAGATTACGCATGTACACTAATTCACTTTTATGAATACAATTAATATAATTGCGCCATATACATATCAAGATTTAGGAGAAGGAGAAATTTTGAACACCAACTCAAATCCTAGAATCTAGCAAATAGGAGCAAGAGGAGGAGGAAAAGGGGGATGCAAACCTTCAAAAGCCAAGGGGGACAATCCACATGTATCAAGATTTGGGAGAAGGAGCACAATTATTAATTCCATCTCAAACCCTAGAATCCACCATGATCAAGAGGAGGAGGAAGAGAGGGGGGAGGCAAACCTTCAAAGGCCAAGGGACAATCCCAACTTCAAATCACTAAGATGATTGGTCCTCGATAGAATCGCCAAAAATTTTTGCCCCTTTGCCGAGATCTCGACGGACAGACATTGTCTGGTCGTGCTGCTCAGAGCAGAAAATAACAGCACACTTATTAGTGACAGGTGATAAGGACACCCGTTACTAATGACTTTCACATTAGTGATGGGTGACAACTATGACCCGTCACTAGTGATAGACATCGACTTTCAGAACAGAGGCATGCAAATAGAGAACTACATTAGTGACGGGTGATGACTACGACCCATCACTAACAACTTTCACATTTTCAGAAGAGATCAAATTTCAGAACAGAGGCATGCAAACAGATCGCATTCAATAGATCGCATTCAACATAACAGAACTGAACTTCGATCCCATTCAACAGATCGCATTTAACAAATTAGAGTACTTAACTCTAACTATACAATAAAATAACATTAGTAACCCTAACTAACTAGAGAGAAGCTACTTCCAACTTCTTGCCCTGCACGCGCAAAATACTTCTCGCCGTGGCATCGCAAAAGAACATCCTATACCTACATCAACAAAATAACCCTAACTAACATCCTACATGCCATCGTCGTCGTTGTCATCGACGTCTAGAAGTCATCATCGGGGCCCATGTCATCATTATCGAAGTCGTCCCACGTGTCACACCTGTCATCGTCATCCTCCTCTAGCTCCTCCTCCTCCTCTTCATCCTCCTACGCCTCCTCCTCCCCTTCCTCCAAGCATGGCTTCTTCGAAGCTGGCTCATCGAGGAAGTGCTCCTAATCAAGATCGGAGGCCTCTGATCCGTCGGAGCTGGCGAACAATGCCCCATCATCCGATAACTCCAGTGCAACCTCTATGTCATCGTCGGATGAAGGTGGCATGGGAGGGGTAAGCGAAGTCGGTGGTGGTGATGGAGACCGTGGAGTGGCCGGAGGTGGTGATGACGTCGGAGCGTCGATCTGAGCGTCAGAGGGGTAAGTAGATGGAGTGGCCAGAGATGGTGATGGCTAGGGCGAGAGTGAGTAGAGTGAGAATGAAGTGGTTGACGGAACAATAGTTATAAGGGCACTTGTCATATTAGTGATGGGTGACAAGTACGACCCATCACTTGACTTTAACATTAGTGACGGGTCACTGACAACCCGTCACTAAAGATAGTAGTCACTAATAGTACATTAGTGATGCATATTGAGGAGCCATCACTAATGATGTGCCTCTTTTGATGTTTTCTTACATAGCATTTCTTTGTCAATGGTTCAGGAGGTATGAGGAAGATGTACCTGTACAAGGCACTGCTTGCTAGGGTGAGCTCGTTGGGCCTAATAGCCATTGCAACTATGACATCTGGTATAGCAGCGTCGATCTTGTCTGGTGGACACACCCCTCACTTCAAGTTCAAGATTCCCATTAAGCTTGCTGACAATAGCATGTGTAGTTTTACAAAGTTAAGTGGTATCGTGGAGTTGCTTCGTAGGGCGTCCTTCATAATTTGGGACGAAGTTGCTATGATAAAGCGTCACTGTTGAGACACTTGATAGGCCACTACAAGATATAATAGGATGTTCTATGCCATTTGGGGGAAAGGTTATGGTGTTTGGTGGAGATTTTAGGTATGTCCTTCCTGTAGTCACACGTGGTACGAGAGCACAAGTCACTGATGCTACACTGCAAAAATCTTATCTATGGTAGAAGATAAGTAAGATATGCCTCACCTGCAATATGAGGGCATAGTCTGACCCATGGTTCTCTGAATACCTCCTTAGAATTGGCTATGTCACAGAAGAGATGATTGGTGATGACTATGTATGCCTCCCTAATGATATTGTGATTGGTTACAACACCGCATAAGAATCATTTGACAAGCTCATTGAAAATGTATTCCCATGTCTTCATAACAATGCTACATCAGGGACTTACATGAGCACATGTGCTATCCTTTCAACAAAGAATGGGCACGTGGATGAACTGAATGCAAGGATGATTGACAAGTTTCCAGGCAAAAATAAGGTATACTACAGCTTTGACTCCGTCGATGATGATTCACGTTAGTATAATTTAGAAACTGTAGTTGTACAATTGCTCGTGCATATCGCATGTGCACTGTTACTAGTACAATCAAATGTCATAGTACATATCGCATATTGGTGTGGTCATTAGTCAGATCAAATGTCATAGCACGATGCGTGGGCTCACAGGAAATCTGTCGAAGATTAGTTCTTGACAATATGTCCGTAAATTGACTGAGTATCTTCGAGTGTAGGGATTAATTATAAGACGAGACAAACGATGCGTACCCTTCGAGTGTGGGGATTAATCATGAGACAAGACAAACGATGTATACAGGTTCAGGCCTCCGACTGGAGTAATACCCTACGTCCTGTGAGGGTGTTGTGTCGTATATTGATGATCTCAAGTACAAGCAATGTGGATAAGACTATACAAGGAGTAGATCAGATCTTATCTAACCTAGGGCTAAAGTTGTCGTCTGCTAGGGTCTTGATGCTTGCCTCTCTCTCTTCGTACTCCTAGTCATGTTTTTGGTGTCCTCCTCCCCCTCAGCCTTTCCACCTTATATAGGGGTGAGGTACCGATTCCTATCCAGTCGTAGTCGATAGGGAGTTGTCTTCCTTGACGTCTAAGTAGATAGATACATTTTAAATACTAATTGTATCGAGTTGGGTAACCAATCTAAACCTTCCTAGTATGCACTTTCTTGATTCCGGGTGTATCAAGTACCACTGATTCGGTTCCGTGATATCTGGAGCTGCCTAATATGTGTTGCACATACCCTTTCTGTGTATGATATACTCCTTATGCGCATATACCACATAGTTAGATGTTCGACAAAATCACACGAGAGCTCGTGATAGCACACGACAGCCTGCTCGCGCACGATGCATAGGCCCACAGTAAACCACACGAGCGTGTGTGACAGTCCACGACAACCCACAAGCCCAAGTCATTTGTAACTTTTTTCCTCAAAAGTTTTGAGCTAAACTCTTTATCAAAAAGTTTTTCTCCAAAGTTTGAGCTTAACCTTTTCTCAAAAGTTTTGACAAAAAAGTTTGTTTACAAATGTAGGACTAAAAACGACGACTAGAGGGGGGGGGGGTGAATAGGCGGCTCAAAATTTCTTTGATGGCATTCTCCTATTTTGTCACCCAACGCACTTCAAAACCAAAAACGGAGCAAAAACTTAAGAAAGACGCGCTGCAACAAAAGATTTTCAAAGAAAGCTTGGTTTTCATGGATGTAAATGAACATTAGGTTCCTTTGAAACATATCCGACAAGTCATCACCACAGAAAGATAGCAATTTGAAGAAAAAAGCCTTTGCTCCAAAGAAAAGATCACTGAAAGAAAAAGTTCTCTGAGTTGATGATCTAGAGGAAAGGGAATTCAAGACACACTTGTATACATTTATATGTGATTTTTATGCCTCTAGCAACAAGAAGAACAACTTTCCAAGGAGAGAAAATCTCAGCTCATCAACCAAAACAAAAATCACAACCAAAAAGAAAAAAACTCACAACAAAGCAAGGAAGCAAATAGAAGAAAACTAGAAGAAGATGAACACAAGCATTGGAGGAAACATACACTTCATTGCTTGCAAAGGTTAGCCCTCTTTTCGACAGATTATAAGGTATTTTCCTCACAAAAAGCTCTCACATATTACAAAAGCTAAGCTCTCCTATCAAATTTCCTCTTAAACCATAGCATACAAACTCAAATGGTTGGCTCAAACCTCTCACATAGCCCTACTCCTCTATTTATAGGCCTAGGGAGGTAGCTTAGCCTTGAAGCTTCCTTGTTCCCAAAATACCATTCTCTTCCAATAGCCTCCTACCTACCACCAGGTCATTTTAGTCTATTTTTCGCTCCATCTATCGAACGGCTGTGGCACCTTCACAACTTAGCTTCACCTCGATGCAAGCTTCGCGATGATGCCATGTGCCCTCCATCCTTCCATGGTTTTGAGACCAAACCGCAAAACTGACTTCCATGCTTCTCAAAGCGTGACTTGCTGCCACTTGCTTTCACCTCAAGCAAGCATCCCGATGTTAACACGTATACTCCGTCTTGCGATCTTGACCGCCAGTAAATCTCTCCAGCTCCTGATCCCTCGGGCCGTCTTGTCATTTGCACTAGCATCCCCTTCGCTTGACTTCATCAACACGTCGTCTTCATCCTTCCTTCTATGCTTTGCTTGACCTCCATGTGCGCAGCTAGGATCACCCTTGACTCTACCCCCCCCCCTCGATCGTCCGGCACCAAGCACCCCATTTGGCCTTGATCATCCCACTATCGACCGCCAAGTTGCATCCATCACATGTACAACACGAGACAAGTAAACACATATCTCCAACTCCATCTCAAGTTAGCAGAAATCAAAATCCCTATTGAAAGAGACATCAACCAGAAAATGTGAACGCCAGATGTTTCGGTGTACAATCCTACTGAAAGACGGACCATCCAGCATGTGCAATTTCATCAGACCGGCCATCTTGCAATCCTCTCTGCAAAAAATGCTCCTGCATGCTCTTCATTTCATTGCCAGACCATCCGGCGTATACATTTTGATTGGACCACCATTTTCATCCTCTCTGCAACAAAAGGTCTGGCGTATTCTCCAGCGTTTACATCTTCCGTTGCTGGACCATCTGGCACATGTAAGTCCACCAGAGCCAATTTGCAACCTCTGTGGAAGAAAATGCTCCGGCATGTACAAAATCCTAAGCGCCAAATCATCCGGCATGTACAATTTTTCTAGACTCAAAGACAAACACGCAAACTCCATATTCTTTGCAACTTTAGTTAGCCAAGATCATATTTGCAGTACATATACATGCTTATGCAATCCCACATATCAACAAACTAAAATATCAATATTGTCAATCACTCATCACATATAAACCAATGCACATTTCAACTTGGTTTCTCAACAGAATTTTCCAAAAATGGAAAGTCACGAAGGGAAACTTTTTTCCAGAAAAGGAAAGTTGGAGGGCTGTCTAGCGTGCTCATGCGGAGGGCGCACGTTTGTCATTTGTTGTCTGATTTCATGCACGAGTGGCCCTGCTAACGCGTGTGAGTTGATTAGCAGGGTCGGTTGCCAAGCCATCGCTGCAAAGCTCACATGCATGCGTCAATAATTAGATTTCTGGGTGGTGCATCTACACGGCCACTGGACTACATTTCTTTCACTTGGATCTGCGATTCTACACTGCGCACCACACCTCACTACTATAAAACTGACCTTATATACTGGTCCATCACTGGCGGTTCCTAATGAGCTGACAGTGATGGGGCATCACTGCCGGTTTATAAGCCACACGGGAAGAATCAACCAATTTGGCTTATGAACCGGCAGTGATAAAGGTCATCACTATCGGTCGATAGTTTGAGCCGGCAGTGATGCCCAGCTCTATCATCACTATCGGCTGAAGCCAATGACCGGTAGTGATAGAGCTAGTAGTGATACTTCGTTACGAACCGATAGTAATAATAGATGACAGTTTATTTTAAAAAAAATCATAACTTTTTTGTAAGAAGTCATATGTGGACAAACTTTGTATGAAAATTGTAGCCTTTGATAAGATCTACAACTTTGTAGTTGATACCTTTTCATTTGAAGTCGTTTAGATGTCCAGATAACCGTTTAAAGTTTCAGACAGAAGATATCAAAAAGATTGCATATGCTATTGTTATTACTAGTACTTTTATGGTGGGATGGTAAGGATATATCGCACGAGCTGAGAGTTCCCGAGTTTGAGTGCCACGAACTGCACGCACGCGTATTTCACGTGACTTGTGGCTTGCGACGGCGCAGGTGAGGGAGTGCCTGGTCGGGAAAAAAATCGCTTTTTTTCGGGCCAAAACATATCGATCAGGGATCGACTATCATTGTCGGTCTTCGAGCCGAAAGTGATAGTCGGAGATTATCACTGCCTGTTGCCCACTGTCAGCTCCAAAACTGGTATTGAAGGTGATTTTGGAGACGACAGTGATGACCTTTTCTATAGTAGTACCTATACGCACTAGTAGAAAAATAATTTGTACACACGATTCGGGAACCCCGTGCGGGACACTTTTTTGAATCGTCTGTGGAAAAGAGTCTGTACAAATCAGATTTGTACAGATAGTTTTTGAACCATTTGTACAAATATTTGTACAGACGACTCGTTATTGGAACCATCTGTACAAATTATTTGTACAGATGGCTCGTTATTGGAATCGTCTGTACAAATCATTTGTACAGATGGCTCAGTTTTGGAACCTTCTGTACTAAGTTTTCTGGATTAAAAAATATTTTTTCTACCCATACCAGCCCCCTATATTATTATGTAGGCGCGGTCGCAAGTCACTATTTTTCACGCGAAATACCACAAGTGCGTTTTCTAGGAGTTGAACTCGCAACCTCTAACCTTCCTTACCGTCTCACCTGTCATTCATTGCTGATCATTGTATGAAAATAATCTACATAAGATATATATTCAAAATAAGTGGGACACTATTAGTACAGATGGTTCTAGTTTAGAATCGTCTATATTGTTCCTTTTTGTACAGACGGTTCTAATTTGAAATCGTCTGTACTATTATTGTCAATAGTGCAGACGGTTCTAATTTAGAACCAAACTAGAACTATCTGTACTATTAATACAGACGGTTGCAGTTTGTAACCGTCTGTACTGTAGCGTTCCGCTTTGTTGCAACTACTCGTTACCATTTTCTCAGATGGTTCTTGGAGCCGTCTGTAGTACCCTTTGTATAGACGGCTCTATAGATCCGTCTGTACAGAGATATTCTGTTAAATAGATTATGTAGTAGTAACGAGTAGTCTCGGCGTTGCCACCATTCTCCATCGAACAATTATCCATGTTCGAGTTCATATTACAAGATACAGTATTTTGGATTGCCTGCTAGCTGCTGATATTGTTTGATTACCTGAGGTGTCCATCATCAGTAAGATGCATGGTGATTGAATCAGCCAACCGCCGCGTCCCTCGCCGACGTATTTAACACAAAGTAAAGGTCTAAATTTAACACAAACTAATCTTATCCGTAGGAGAATGGATGCTAATCAATATAATGGGTTAGTTAGCAACGACATGCAGCTGCCATGCATGCATTCTTAATTCGGCAACAAATTAAAGTATCCGGCCTATAAAACAACTAATCCATCAAATCGGTCCATCAATCAATCAATCAATCAGTCGGTCGTTGCCGTTACCGACTAAGATTCGCTTTTCACGTAGCATGTCGCAGTAGTAGGAGTACGAGCTGGTCCATTTCTTAATAAATATTTCTACGTACGTTCGCGTCCCCTTTTCTCACACACGGCAGCCGGCAAATGCATGCATGGTGCACGTACGTGCGTAGCCGGAGAAATGTATGGTGGCCTTCGCATGTCCTGTCCCGTGAGGTAAGCAAATTCTTTTCGTTCCCATCTTGTACATGTATGTACATCTTTGCCATCCAAAGCGACTAAAAATCGACGCAACACTTAAACAATATTGTTCCCTCTTAAAAACACTATGATATATACAGGTTCGGTTCTGACATTTCGATGGCTCAGCATGAAATTAAAAATAGGATCTCATTATTAAATATAAACAGTTCAAATCTATTTTTTTCAGTTTATTTTTAACTAATATACACAGTATGCACATACATATGAGCATATCACAATGATACATATAGATTAGTCTTAAAAATAGTAGAGGATCTTAAAAATAGCCCCCCTTCGAATGTTTGCCGTGCTCACCAAAGACTGCTGGGCGCTCCTGAGGCTAGGAAGAAGATGAGATCGCGGCAACCAGTCGAAGATGAGTGTAACACCCACTGCCGCCGACGAAGTCGCCAGAACGTGAGCTAGATAGGATTCTCAGACATAGATGAAAACTTGAGGAAGAAGAAGAATTTGGAAATGAGAGAAATCTTATTTCATTTCATTTTTGTCTTGGAGTTCAACGAATACATGGTTGGGTTATAAACCCCACAGCCCAGACACTGCCCTTCGGCCCCACACACACAACTCATCCACTCAATAAACGACGACACTTCAATTCAAATCAATTCGTCTGCCACGCACTCAACTCGTTGCAAACTCCGGCGCTAGTTCACCATCGGCCTGCCAATGACCCCCCCCCCCCCCTAACAATTTGTTTTTGATCCACCACTGCTTAAAAATACTATCATAATATTATAACTTCATTAGATTTCTAAATGAGTAAAACCAAAAACAATATGGTCAAACCTATAAGTGTACGTTAAGACTCTATCAATGCATGAAAGGACATCCATTTAGGTCTGAAGGTTGTACGAAACCGACATTGGCCAGCATATACTGTCCGGGACCATATTACTGTAACCTAATACGTATACACGGCATTCAATAGGTGTACTTGTCTCCCGCAGTCATGCCATATGGTTTTTGCGCAAGATGCAACAATGACAATGACGAATTTTTGTAACTGAAGAGAGTACTGTATGTAAAGTACTGTGTGTTTAGGGTTTGGAGTTTGGAAATTACTTCACTACTCTTTTTAGCTCCATGAACTCAATGTCTTTACTCATCTCTATCGGCACCCATCCCCCCCCCCCCCCAACCTTTTTTTCTTCTACGTGTATTAATGTTCAGAATATTCGTAATCTAACAAAAGAATTTATTTCGGCCACTTTCGGCACGTGTGAGTATGTGACACCTTTTTCCTCCTGAGGTGAGCAAACTCTTCAAACCCCCAACTTCTTTGCCCTACTCTTAAGTAGCAACCCATAATGAAAAGTCTACCAAAATCAAACAATTTGGTCAAGATCTTTTGCACCGTTTGCAAGTAACCCTTATTTGAAAAAGACACTTGTAAGTAACTCACTACTATAAAAAGTCACTATCGGCTCTAAAGTGGCTTTCGTTGTCGGTTTTGGAGCCAGTAGTGAGTAACGCGCAATGATAGTCCTGACTATCACTGCTAACCTGGGGACCAGCAGTGAAGGTGTTATCACTGCTGGCATTGATAGTTCATGCCCGAATCAATATTTTTTGGTTCGAAAAAAGGGAATTTTTTTTGCCTGACCAGGCACCCCATGCGCACGTAGTCGCAAGTTACAAGTCGTGCGAATACACGCACGTGCGGTTCATGGCATTCAAACCTAGGATCAGTCAGCTCGCGTGATACGTCCTTACCATCCCACCACAAAAATACTTGTGATAACAATTGTATATGCAATCCTTTTATTTCTTATGTCTGAAACTTTAAATGATTATTTGTACATCTAAATGACTTCAAATAAAAAGGTTTTCAACTAAAAAATTGTAGATCTCGTCGAGGGCTACAATTTTTATATAAAGTTTATCTCCATCCAACTTCGTATAAAAAAGTTACGATTTTTTAAGATAAACTTCCATCTATTATCACTGCCGGTTCGTAACACAAACCGATAGTGATACCTATTATCACTGCCGGTTGGTAACATGGACTGACAGTGAAACTTGACGAACTATCACTGCTGATTCGTGGCTAGAGCTGGCAGTGATAGTCAGTCCATCACTGCTGATTCATAAGAAAGATCGGCAATGATAGTATATTGCTAGTTCGTGACTGTAACTGACAGTAATAGTCAAGTTTCACTACCGATTCTTTTCAAATACACTTTTAGGTTGGTCCTTGATATGGACCAGCAATGATACTCCATCACTGTTGTAAGAAACCGACAGTGATAAGCTGGCATATAAAGTCTATTCTATAGTAGTGACTTGTGATGCTTAGCACACAGACCATTGGTAACTAAGTTGCTCCTCATTTGTCAGAAATCTTCTTAAAGCTTTAGGTGATGTACAAGACTTTTTAGTGTGTTTATGAGCATTTGAGTTGTGATCTTGCATGATGGTGATCTGTCTCCACCATCTAGCTGGTTGGGTACGGTCTCTTTTTCATGATGTATACAAGTTTTTGCAAGGGGAACTTCAACCACATGAAATCTAATCATGCTGGAAAAATCTGACCCCCTACCACCGCTGTGGCGGCTTCGCTACTACGCCCCTCGTTCTCAAATAGATGACGTTTAGAGATGTATACAATCAACCTTTAAAAACTTTGCACATTAATATACACAAGAATATTAAGATTTGTCATACACAAATGATATTAGTAGATTTGTAATGGAAAATACTTTCAAATGATTATATTTTTGATAACTTTGGATAGCAAATTATTATAGTTTTGATAATCTTAAAGTACTTAAAAAAATTAAAGATCAAAGGCATGCATTGAAGATCAGAGGCAGTGGAGAATAGGGCTTTCTATCATTTGTGTATGCGTGGGTGGAGCAGTTATATAAGATCTCATAAAAAAGTCAGACAATTCGGTTGTTTTTATTTCTTGAACTTGCAAATATCTCATTATTGAACACCAATAATATGCACGGCCGAAATTCCTCTACTACAGTAAATAATCTCAGCCATCCAGATCGCGATCGGACGGCTGGGACGCGCCGAAACGGCACCGAAGGGTTGCCCTCTGCACGGAGGATCCTGGATGCCCTTTTAGCCCGATTCGTCTTCGTGTGGCCCACCCCCTCTCCTCTCTCTACCCCATTCTCTCTCCTCTCTCCTCTCTCGCTCCCTTCCCTCTCTCTCTACACCTTCTCCGAAGCCGCCATTCCCAAGATTAGCAGCAGCCGAGCTCGTCCCCCGAAAACCCGGTGCCACCGGCTCCACTCCGCCGCCACCGCCTCTACTCCCCGCTTGGAGATCCGGGCCAGCATTTCTTGGTAAGCGTCAGCTCCGCTCTTGAGCAGTTTTCCCGATCCCAAATCCCGTTTTTCGGCGCGTCAGTGTTCAGATTACACGCGAATTTGCTGTTCCGACGGAGTTCGTAGCGGCTTCCGACAAATGCAGCCTCGCCGGTGCCGACCTGGCGCTGCCGCCGCCTGGATCTGGAGCCTGCTCCGTGTATTTCTTGAGCAGAAAAGTTTCAATTTTTCCTCTTCTTTTGGCGTTTTTAGTTGATTTAACTGCCCTGGTTTGCAAGAAGTCCGTTGTCTCGGTTGCCGCTTCCGTTTCATCTACCTGGTGAATCGAAACGGGGAGTAAAAGATGCGTTCTCGGTGGAGAATCTGGCAGTCTTCTCCCCCAAACTCTGGCTTCCCAAGGTCTTGAACGCTGCTTGCCAGTTGTGAGTCTTGTGACATAGTCACAGATGCACTTCAGTTGATGTGGTTGTCAAGTATATCTTTGTTCTTGGCGTCTTGTTTAGTGCTTACCTCTGAATTTCTTTTCTAGAATTCCTCAGCAGTTTGGGAGATGTAGCTATTTCCATGTCTCAATCACTAACTCTGGATCTCATGATCTTTGCAGGGTGACCGCTGGTTGCTGCACTTGTTATTAAAAAAAAGCTTGCTTTTTTTTGGAGCTCTCTGATGCTTCCATTTTGGATAACGTCTCTGTGAAAGGTACAAGCATTGTAGTATGACTTGCCTGCTGCCGGCGACGGGCTAAGTTGGCGTACTCTGTGTCTGTCTATTGAATCAGTCTACTTGGGTCATGGGGTCGTCCGGCTGTAGTTTGGAGATAGTTGAGTCCACGGAAGAAGAATTCAACAGTGTGCCTGTTGGTGGCTCCAGCTTGCTGCATATTAAAGTGAAAGCTGAAGAGAAAGGCGGCAAGTGTCGTGATTATCCTGTGGAAGATGACCTCGACCAGCTTCTTAAAGCGATCGATAGCAGGACCTTCCGTCGGGCACTTAGTCCTGGCAATACCCGTGGAGATCCGCTGGGAAAGTGTGCTCTCAAGAAACCAGCTAGATCAGGGTTGTCTCAAAATGCGGGCATCGGGATATCCTCCAAGACTGTCAATATGAAGCAAGCTCTGAGAAGGCTGTGCATTTCCCAGGCGTCGGAAATGGCTGCAATGAGGAGGTTGTCGATGTCACCTGGATCATCAAGTTCATCTGAAGCTGGGACTATCCACAGGCTTTATGCCTCTTTGATGGTCCAAAGTAATGATGAAAGTTATCTGCATGATGATGAAAAGATGAACCTGATTCAAATATCAATCACTCCGGAGAAGATCGATAAGAATTCATCTAGAGGAACGAGCGAGTTCAGTGAAGACTGTGATTTCGAGACAGCTGATGGAAGTGCAATCACCTCTATCCATTCTGCATCGTCTACCTCAGGTGAGACACGGAAGATCAGGATCCAAGATGTCATCAGTGGTGACCCTTTAGATAGCGGGAGCTCCTTGGTGGAAAATGGGAAATTAGGAAATAAAGTTTCTGCAGCTACTAATGATAGCTCTCCCAGAGTCCCGATCTTGAGCAAACCCATCACTACATCCCGACTTGTCAAGCCAGTCTTTCGATGCAAGACTGTCAGTAAGAAGAAAGTGAAAGATAAACCATCTTCGTTGGGTGATTCCTCCAATAGTACTAAATTCTGCTCTTCCAAGGAGTCAATCTCCCTTGCATCAACCAGCTGCTCTTCAACATCCAGTGTTACAAATCCCACCAGCTGTGCAGAAGAAGAGAAATCAAATCCAGGGCCAGAAAAATCTGATGAGCAATCGTCTGAGTGGTTAAGAGCAGAGGAAAAAGGCGAGTGCTCCCAGAATTCAAAGAGCAGTATTAGTGAGTATGGTTGTAGCACAAGTATCAGTGACGAGAGCCAAATTGGATTGTGTGGCTATAGTAACAGGCCGCACATGGCAAAGGATCTGCGCTGGCTAACCATTCGCCAGTTGGCATTGCAGCAGGGATCCTTAGGACTCGACAATTTCAAGCTTCTCAAGAGGCTTGGTTGCGGGGACATTGGGACTGTGTATCTCGCTGAGTTAGTTGATTCAGATTGCTTATTTGCTTTAAAGGTTATGGATATCGAGTACCTGATTAACAGAAAGAAGATGCTACGAGCACAGGCTGAGAGGGAGATACTAGAAATGTTGGATCATCCGTTTCTTCCAACCCTTTATGCCCATTTTACCACAGACAATCTCTCATGCTTGGTCATGGAGTACTGTCCAGGTGGTGATTTGCACGTTCTTCGTCAAAGACAACCTGGAAGAAGCTTTCCGGAGCCATCTGCAAGGTAATTCCATTTAATACTTAGATATTTATGGCATTATTTTATATTCAATGCACTGGAAGTCTCCATGGTTACTTCTGTTCCTTTTCTGACTTTATTCTTCTAAAACTAAATTTGTCTAGTGATCACAATCTCAATGCAATCTCCAATATATATCGTACATTGGCTACTTTACAAAGTTGTTCTGTGATAATCCAATTTTCCTGTTTGCCGAATATTAGAATTGCATGCTAAAATATGCACGTGCAGACGGATGGAGATATAAGTACATATTTTTTGGCTAGTCTAAAACATATCTCCTTGAGAAAACTCTGAAGATATATTTTTGTTCTCTAGCATGTTTAGCTCCTTACATGCATGCTTCCATTTGACTGTCACTCAGGAATGTAGTTATTGACATGTGAGTCTTAGTTGGTTTGTCTGGAACCGGATTCAAGTGTCCCATTGGTGTTTCTAGTATATTGTACTTGTGAATCCTATAAGTCCTGTTGGTTTTGTTTTTGTACATTCATTTAGCCTTCACTGAGTCTGTTGTACTTTGACATACTGATGAAATAGTTGCTTTTCAGGTTTTATGTTGCAGAAGTTCTCCTTGCTCTGGAATATCTTCACATGCTAGGGGTCATATACCGGGATCTGAAGCCAGAGAACATTCTAGTCCGTGAAGATGGACATATAATGCTATCGGACTTTGACCTCTCGCTGAGGTGCTCAGTGAATCCTGTGCTCCTTCGATCATCCTCTATAGCTGCAAACCACCAACCTCGGAAACTTGCAGGACCATGTGCAGAGAACTACTGCATCAATTCGTCATGCATCCAGCCCTCTTGTGCCCAAACATCTTGCTTCACACCACGCCTACCGTCTATTCCAAAGCCTCGGAAGCCTAAATCTTCCCAGAAAAGGCTTCCTCAACTTGTTGTAGAGCCCACTGATGCACGTTCCAATTCCTTTGTTGGCACGCATGAGTACCTCGCACCAGAAATCATCAAAGGGGATGGCCATGGAAGTGCCGTGGACTGGTGGACCTTTGGTGTCTTCCTTTACGAACTTCTGTATGGCAAGACACCCTTCAGAGGACCTGGGAACGATGAAACATTGGCAAATGTGGTATCACAGAATCTTCGTTTCCCGGACAAACCAGTTGTGAGCAGCAACGCCAAAGACCTCATCAGAGGTTTGCTGGTGAAGGAGCCAGAGAACAGACTCGGATCCTTGAGAGGAGCAGCTGAGATCAAGCAACATCCTTTCTTTGACGGCTTGAATTGGGCCCTGATTCGGTCCTCAGCTCCACCGGAGACACAACCTTGCAATGTCGTGACTCTTGTGACGACGCGAAAGAAGAAAGAAGGCAAATGTCTCGAGTTCAGAAGTAACTCCGAGGATCTGGAATTCGAAGTTTTTTAGTAACCACTAGTCAATAGTCTAAATTTTTCTTTGAGTAGCTAAAGGCTGGGGGTGTACATGTAGATTCTTGTATTTCAGTAACTGTGATGTTCCTGTTAATAGCATAACTAAATTGAAAAGAATAAGCAGAGCTTATGCCATCATCATTGCTGCTGCATATGATTTGCTTTCTCTTGGAGGCTCCAGTGGATGTTACTGGTACTTTGTATGTATCTTTGCTGCCCCTTGTTCTGCTAACTGCTAAAACTGATGAATTCCTGGCAACTGTAAGCACGAAAGACTTATTTTGTATATTTGCAAATGGCTAATCATTAAACCCGTGTTCTTACAGAGGTAATTTGTGTTTTTTTTATTGAAGTCCTCTCCTGATGCGTTTCATCTACAATACAAGTACAGCAGAGATTTACAGCTATATGAAACCGAGCTACAAAACTATATTGTTTTCCAGATCAAATGAGACTCCATTAAATAAATAAAAATAAACCCCAATTTTTTTATTGGTCCCCATAAGTTCATAACCAGTTTCAAGGCAATGAATTGAAGAATCCCAAGAAGGGTCACAAAATAATCAAGCTGCTGCAACTCCCTATTATCTTATAGTACACCTTTGTCTGATTCCTCCCTAGGATTCTGCTGCAGAAGGCATCAACACCACTTGTTCATATACGCATCCTATGCCTGCATACTATCCACATGTCTACAGCATCATTTCCGAATTGTGCATTATTCACGGTAGTTGCATTTCAGCTGTCTCAGTACCAATCAATATTTATCACATTTCAAGCTGAAGCAGCAGAATGCAATTCTGAACTCATTTCAATTTTATCTTACCTGATGGCCTGACTGCAATCTTGCAACTAACTGGCACGGATTGTCAGATGAGCCCCAATGGCATGACCACATGACAAGGACGCTTGCCTGTGGCTGTTGAAGGTCTATCATTCGTGATCCATGACCGACACTACCATGATCAGGGCAAACACCTAACCATACAGCAACCGAAATGGCTATGATGTGTCGTATAAGGGTATTCCTGAATCCTGATACCATATAGTCTGACAAAATAAAATTTCTTCTGCTATTACTAGCGCCAATGATTTGTAAGTTAGCAGCTGACGGTGTTAGGTTGCTGTCTCTCGGATAATTTCTTTTCCTAATACTTCTGTTGTGTCAGCCGTGGATGGAATGATGGATACCCGCCCTTTTGTGTAGGGATGGAATTGGGTCGACGTAAAACCCACTCCACTCAATTTTTATTTCATTTTTAGTTAATTGATAACTCATTTTGAATTAAAATATTTAAGTTGAACTCATGAGTCGACATGACCCAGTCTGCTTGCATCCCTGCCTTTGTCTTTCGGCCTTCTGTTTCATCGGTTTCAACAAAGGAAATCGGGCATCTCATCCTACGCCTAAAAAAGCTAGCACGAATGATAATTTCTTATTGGATCCACATTTATGGAAAAGACTAGATAGAAAAATACACAACAGTTGAAACCTTTGTGACAGTGCCATGTTATGGAAGCATCCTTCCACATTTACAAGAGTGAACCAACCTGCAGGCAGATCTGAAAGCTGAACAGCCACCTTGCCTTTTTCCTTTAGGCATGGAATTGTATCCATGAAAGTAATGGCCACGACAGCCTTCAGAAGATTCATTCATTTAGGCATGGATGCAGATCACTTTGTAGCATCCTATGGAATGTCTACCCTAAGCAGGTAAGGCAACATCCACTCCACTTTTGGAGATGCTCAAAGAGTGTGATTTAAGTACAGGTCTTGTGGAGATCCATGTTCTTGCAATGATTAGCCGCATATATGATTCCTAAGAAAAAAGAGTTCCGAGAGGCACTCCATATTGCACTTTCCATATCTTCATATAGAGTGTCCTCCAAAAAGATTTCCTCTCCATATTAGACTATCGATATTCTACCCTTCATATTCCATCCTCCTATATTTTAATAATACTCCACTATCATTTGAAGCATGTCCCCAAGGTATCCTGGTGTATTTCTTTTGTGATTTCAGTTACAAACTGTAATAGTTTTTCATGTCGTATTTCTTGAATTTACATCTATGGAGTGTAGTTTTTGTATCTCTGTAAATGTACCCCGTAATTTGTTTACTCATTTCGATCAATGAAATAGAATCAGGTCTTTTCGTCCAATTGAGAAGTAAAATCCCATTGCAATTTCTGCAGCTTATATGCCTTGTCTCACTCAGCTATGGCTTGCATTGGTTGATTAATTAATTCACTTGTGCTGCCGGTGTGTCATGGCCATTTCCATTGTTCTTTTGGAAACTTGTGTGATATCAGACTGAATGGTGCTCAAATGTTTTGAGGAGATGAAATTTATCGAATTTCAGAAATTGCATGTACAACAATAACCTCATCAGTAAGTATGTCTGACAAGCATAAGAAGATGCAGTTCTACACCAAATTAGCATTTTCAATAAAAGAATCACGCAGTCATATTCCAAGTAGCTCTAACAGAATGTAAAGATATGCTGAGAGAGTTTACAGTAGAACGAATCAAATGAACTAAGGCAAAGTTTTCACATGGGTTGCACCAATCGAAGGATAAAAGACGACAGATAAAAGCAACCAAATTGAATTTACTGAAATATAAAGTATGACAAGTATGTTGGAATCTATTTTGATGAGCGAATTGAAATTCTCGATTTTCGGTTATCTTCAAAATTCCTGGTCTTTTCTCATGTCCGATAATGGATGCAGCTGCAATACAATGGGAGATTTCAGAGCGAGATGCATGCGATATTTCCTAAAACCTTGGATTATGTATGTTAATTCAAGGCTCAAGGGCAACTTCTACATTACTGAATAAATGGGATAAGGATGGATGTTACTTCTAAATTACCGAAGAAAGGGAGTCAACAAGGATGCCATGAACTAATCCAGATGTCACTGTAGCTGTGAATTGGAGCATGAGTTAGAGTGATGTTAGCACGCCACACGTGATTAAAGCTGATGGAATTACTGCTTGAATCATCTGAAGGACAATTTAAGTTGCTGCAAGGACCCAAGTTCTCAACGGTCCATAGAATCGTAGCCATGGCAGGTCAATTCCTCTCCCAAATACAATGGTGGTCGGCAACAAGTTTTTTTGGATAAAGGAAGCTTTATTTTAAAGTCGTATAAATAGAACACTCCTAGCCTCTGCATAGTTAAGATGCACACTGCCCATCTCTCCTACTTAAAATAGTGATAATCCATGCATCCTTAGCTTTTTCCTGCCCGCTTCTTCCGTCGTCCGCTGCACACTCCCACTTCCCCATGTTGACACGTGGGCCCTCCGCCTTGTTGCCATCTCGTGACGCGTGAGCCCATCCATTTCCAGTCTATCGTCGCACCCAACTCCACTACTCCCCTCCCCTATCCTCCCCTCGTTCGCCCCTCCCCTATCCTCCCCTTGTTCGCGGGGCAAAGCGCTAAACCCTAGGCCTCGTTGGCACCAGAGAAGGTGAGCTTCGATATGTGGTTTTATCGCTCCACCTCCGCGTCTCCCTCCCTCATCGCGTGCTCCTATGGTCCTCCCCAACCACCGAGGTTGAGGGCAAGCGCGAGATCCAGATCCAGCACCGCTAGCCATGAACCCAACATGGCCCGTGCAGGCATCTTTCTGCGACCGCACCAACATGTTTCATGCTGCCACACCACCCCGTCCTCCTTGATGCGTTGCTCGAGGCCTCGTCAACGCGCTTAGAGTTCAACCGCCGTGCCTCCAAAATTGGGCTCGGGATCCACCAGACCTCCCAGAAGCTCGCCCACCTCACCAAATGTATTGCCCTACCTTCCCTTTTGTCGCTTTTTGATTCGTCCTTGCATGCGTCGTTGCCGATTAGTTGAGCTGGTAGTCTGCGTGAGCGCTATTAGCGGTGAGATCTCGAGACACACGTGATGTAAGGGATGATTGGTTAGTGATTTACTCTATAGTTGCGGATGATTGTTATGATTTTTTGCTTGTGGTTGTCATGGGAATATTGCTATGCTTTTACTCGTAGTGCTTGCATGATGTTTGGCCTAGATGTCTGCTATATGTTGGTTGATCCTTCAGTCCTCATGTGATTAGTGCAATTCATTTGCATTGTTTTGGTAGGTGTGCTGCACTTGTGTTTTGACATTGTCAAGGATGCCATTAGCATCATGTGATGCAGACCTATGCCATTAGCATTACTCAATCAGTTAATTGCTTATGGTGTAGTAGTATGCTTCTTTAGCATTACTCAATCAATTAAGTTTCATGCTGGTGGGACAAGCTCAATGTATTGTTCCTGAATCTAGGTGAGTTAGTTTGGCCTTTCAAGGTGTAGTTCAGCCTTTGAATTTTCTTGATTGTGAGAGTCAGATAATGTTGCGCAATTGTAGTGCAAAAGTCATGTTCAAGCTGAGTGGGTAGAAAGGTCGGGTTCCAGTGTAGCTTCTCTGATTTGTTATACTTCAAACAAGGGATACAAAATTTTTGGATGACAGCTTGGTAGGTTGTTCTAATGTTCCCTATTTGCTGCCAATTGTTTTGGTTTTGTTTTTTTTTTGGATCAGAATGCTTTGCTCAATGGTCCTGTTTGGTCTCAAAGAGACTAATTTTATAGGTATGTAACATGTATTTAGTTAATGTTGAACGGTAATTAGTACAATAAGAACAAATAAGGTAGGAGTGTCATGGTAGCTCTCTTGAAATTTAATGCAGGTATCACAAACCATTTTGACTATATATGTGATATTATTGATAATACCTCACCTGATATGGAATGCAGGTATGCGAAAATGTAGTTGTGGAAGTAGTCTTGCTCACTTAGCCTTATTATGTTAAAAAATTTATTGGTATTTTTAAAACCAATGTTTTGCTATCCTGGTCCTTCGATTCACTATGATCATACTCTACCAAGTGGAGTGGAAGTGCTTTGAGATGAATCTCTTGATTTTTTAATGCAACTTAGTTTCTCACATGAACCTCCTTATCTGAAAAAGCTTTATCTTCTCAACAGTGAGGTGATGCAGATGTAGTGTCTGCTACTAGGATGGTTCTACAGGAACGTGAAGAAGTAGTAGAAAAAGATAAGGAGGATAACTGATTATGGCAAGATCTCAAACTAAAAAAGGTCTTTATGTCTCTTGAAATTTTTATTTGTCTTCTGTTCTTTCTGCGGTTACTTGAATTCGATTAGTGGGGGGCAATAGCTACATCTAACTTCCCTCTATTCCTTCAATTTCATGCATGAACCTTGTTATCTATGTTCAACTTATAGAAAGAGGAAAATTGTATTGGTCTGTATAGCGTTATACTCTTTCTTGGTTTCTTTCAGGATTCGGTAATGAAGGTGTATTATGTACTTAATATTGCAATGTGTAGTGTTGATTTATTCAAGTAATTTGGTTTTTTTTCTTTACTCATGCATTTGTCAAATGCATAGGATTGCTCAATATAAGAGCATTGAAGATAGAGGCTTTTTTCATTGTACTACCTGTCTTTGTAAAGTGGGAGAAATAGAGTAGAAGAACACTGGTGAAAATGCTCCCAACTAAGGTCAGACGATCATACTTGTCTTAACATATTTAATAACCAAATTGGCTAAGAATTTTTGATTTCATTAATCGGCCCTTTGGTTGAAGGGTTTCACAACTCCACGTGAACCGTAGTGGCACACTTCACTGCTCCCGATAGTCCTCAATTGTGGCGAAACTCGACACCACTTCCAAGGGGGTCCTCGATTCCACTGTGACCTTGAGAGGTGCCAGCCAGTGTTGTCAAAGAAATGATTAACTCCACTGCGACCTTGTAAGGTGCCAGCCAGTGAAGATGGAGACTTCACAGATCCGTAAACACAAAGATGGTGTACCTCTCTGCTTCATCAAGCTGCAATAGTTGTGAAAACATGGTTATCTAATAATATAGGGGAAATGCATACTAACAGCCTTGTTTGATGCATTTGATTTTTTTGAAATATGGGCCTTTCTTGTGTCACCGAGCTATGAGGTAACCCCAAAATATGGCCACAAGAGACTCTTCCTCCGAAGACGATAAAGAGTCATGATAGTTGCATTTAATTGTATGGTACATCAGTGTACGTGTAAAGAACACATGTCTGAAAGAGCTTCTGAAAATGGTGGGGGTTCCCCAAATTGCCTCCTTGGCTAGAGCACGTTGACAATCCTATACTCCCTGGAGGTTGTATTTGTGTATGGCACATATTGGCAATGAATGGGAAGCAAGCCACATCATGGTAGCCTCCATTTTCTGCGAGGGTGGTGAATGATGGCCACTCTCCAGCATTCGCAGTCTTCATGCCACCCATTGATGGTGAATTTTCTTGCACTTTGTTGATTCTTCTCCCTTAACTTTTGGGAGGGCTTTGAACTGTTGACACCTTCAATTGGGTGTTTTGAACTTTTGATTGACCTTCGTTGGAGCCTTTGAATTTGCTTGTACTTGAGCTTGATCTTGGGATTGCGAATGCCTTTGAGATCCCATCATCAACGCTCTGTGGTTTTAAACCTCGTGGGCAACTTTTGGTGTAACAAGGCCCTTGTTTTGATCACACCAGGGTGGCAAGAAGCTGCACACATACCCACAACTTATATCTGGAAGTTAGCCCTCTCTTGCTCTTTTCCTATAGTCATCCCCGGGTGAATTGATGATGGGGTGGAAGAGTACAGGACTAACAACGGCTGGTCACTTCAGAGGCAAAATGAGCTAGCCTCGACACCCAAGCGTAGTCAGAGGAACATGTGCCTTCTGTGCTGTGTGTATTTATTATCACAGCTTAAAACTACCACAACACTTCATACATCTCCAGAGGTGAGTCCTGCAAGTGGCCATACCCTGAGATCGTAACTCGAGGATGGGTAGAAAAGCCGTGATCACTGTTGGGTGGATCGACACCCTTTATTTATGAAATGAGCCTCGGAGTTCTCCCTTTTCAATGTTAATCCAAGGGGAACAAAGGACAGCTTTAAGCAAATTACTTCTTGAGGAAACAGCCATTAATAGGGGGCATCGGACGAACGCCCTCCTGATTAATGGGTTAATAGGCGCCTCCATCATAGACATGTTCCACAACATAGGGCCCCTTCCACTTCGGCTCAAATTTACCTTTGCTTTTGCCGGTGAGTATGATCGGGCGCCTCAAAACAAGTATTAGCTCGCCCTTCTTGAATACACGAGGTTTGACAAGCTTGTCATATGCTCGGATCATGTTCTGTCAATAAAATTGAAGATTTTGGAGGGCGTTGAGGTGCTCTTATTCGAGGGCATCCAATTCTTGGAGCCGAAGGCAAACCCTTTCATCTTGTATAATTTTATTGTGTACAGCAATCCGGAGCATGGGAAGCTCCACCTCAAGTGGTAAAACGGCTTCTGGGCCGAAGACAAGCGAGTAGGGCGTTGACTATGTCAGGGTACGAACAGTAACCCGATACGCCCATAATGCTTCAAAGAGACAATCATGCTAGTCCCTCTTGTGTTTTGCGATTGTCTTTTTCAGAATGCCCACAAGGGTCTTATTAAACGCTTCAGCCAATCCGTTGGCTTGAGGGTAGTACCTTATGGAGTAGTTCCACTGAATTTTGTACTTTTCAGCGAACTTATAGATCTTATTTGACTTTAAAGACAGCCTGTTGTCGGAGATAATACGGTGAGGAACTTTGAAACGGTATATGATATTACATTCGAGGAAGTTGATAACATTGTCGGATTTCACTTCTCTCAAAGGGATTGCTTCCGCCCACCTGGAGAAGTAATCGGTGGCTGCAAGAATGAACTGCTACCCTTTAGAAGAGGGCAGGTCAATTTTTCCAATTATGTCGATACCCTAGGCATCGAAGGGCCAAGAGGGTACAATAGAGTGTAATGGAACTGAGGGACGATGCTTGAAGTTCCCGTGTATTTGGCAGTCGTAGCAAGATCATTGTTGGAGCATTCCTCCTGAAGCAAGGAAAAGGAATAGCATAGTGTTTCTCCTTTGGGGTTCTTAAACACTATCCCCGCACCGGCTCTTCTATGAGGAGTCCCATCATGGTCAGACTCCGTATGTGAAGCGCCATCAAAATAGAGCTCCCATGAAGTTTCCATGTTGACTGTGAATACTTCTTCATCAGGTAATTCTGTGACTAAGGGCGAATTATCCGGAACGAGATGCGCTGCTAGAAAGTCAGCTAATGCCTGCCCTTTGACCGTTTTCTGAGGAACATACATGATGTCGTACTCCATCATCAATAACGCCCATTTTCTGACCCTGCCTATAAGAGCGAGCTGGCTAAGGACGTACTTCACAGGGTCTGCTCGTGTAATGAGCTGAACCTCATGTGCTAACAAATAATGGTGTAGCTTCTTGAGTGCAAAGATTAGCGCTAGACAGAGCTTCTCAATAAGGGAGTAATTGCATTTAGCTCCCACCATGGTCCCGTTGATATAGTAGCATGCGACTTCTTTGCCTTCATCATTAATCTGCCTAAGAAGGGCATCGATAGAAGCGTGTTGTCCTGTGATGTACAAGACAAGAGGCCGCCCTTTGATGGGGGCCATCAGCACAGGTGGATGAAGCAGATACTGCTTAATGCCGTCGAAGGCGTTTTGACATTACTCGTCCCAAATGAACGGCACACCTTTCTTCATGAGCTTGGAGAAGGGTTGAATTCGCCCGGACAAATTAGAAATAAAGCGTCTGATGTACTCTAGCTTTCCCTACAAAGACTTGAGCTCTTTTAAATTCTCTGGCGGAGGCATCTTAAGGATCACCTTTATCTTTTTGGGCTCGATCTCAATGCCTCGGTGCACACAATGAAGCCTAGGAAAACGCCGGACTATACGGCAAAGGCACACTTGAGCGGGTTCATCTTGAGTTGGCACTTGCGCAGTCTGTCAAATACGACGCGCAAATCTTTTTGATGATGCTCATGGTCTCGGGTCTTGACCACCAATTCGTCGATGTAGCATTATATGGACTGGTGGATGAGATCATCAAAGATGACCGTCATAGCAGCCCAAAGCGATGCAATCTTCAATGACATGCCCTATGTACCGATGGTATGGACAGTACAAAGGGTTGTCAGTCATGGCAACCTGCTCGGGTCTTGCCGGTGTAGGCAGATTCACAAGATTTTGCTCGTTCATCTGTTCGAAGAGGCTTTTGATGAGGTCCCGTCGGAAGACATACTGCTTATTTAGCATCTCCCGGACATTAGGATGCACAGTCGGTCTTGGCCACTCATTCTTTGGGTTGAAGACTGGAACGACACTTGTAGCGTTTGACTCAACAGGTGCCTTTCTCTTGTTGCCATTCCCGGTCGGCTTACTTGAAGACCCGAATCTTCTAGTGTTATCAACGGAGCCGGCGTTCTTGTACATCTCCATGATGTGGGGTACTTTATCAAATTCAAGCTTGGTAGCTGCAACGGCGTCGCCAAGCAAATTGAATGTTTTGGGGTCGCGTCTAGATATGTCGACCAACCAATGTTGTAGCATGCCGTGGATACACATCTACACGGCGTCTTCCGGGTGCATCTCCCTTGCGAGCCGGACGTAGTTATTTCTAAAGCGGATGATGTAGTCTTCAATTCTCTCATCCTGCCTTTGCTTGATTTGAGACAACTCTAGAATCGAGATGTCTTTCCTCATGGTGATGAAGTGTGACTTGATGAGCTCCTTCATAGAAACCCAACTGGGCACTGAACCCGCAGGTAGACGGCTATACCAGTGGAAGACGGGCCCCATCAAGGAAGCTAAGAACTGGCGCAGCAAGAGTGATAGGTTGTTCACGGTGTCTCCACACACCGACTCAAAGTAGACGAGATGCTCAATGGCATCCCCGGTTCCATCAAACAAATGGAACTTCGGCAGATGCCAACCTGCGGGGAATGCGACTCGATCGTGCCACGCCTCATATGGATTGTTGAGCTCGCTCTCTAATGGTCTTGGGGCCTGATCGGCCGCTAGTTGACACATTCTTTTGTTGACCACATCTTATGTAATATTGTGGTAATCTCTTAATGTTATGGCCGGCACAACATGTGTGGCTGAATTTGCTAGCGTAGTAATGGCGGGTGGAGGAGTGGCGCCCATTTGATGGATAGGTGCGCCCCTACCCCCATGGGAGGAGGATTGCACAACTGAGATGCAGCTTCCATCTCTGCAAATCGTGAGTCAACTTGAGAAACATGTAGCGTATTAGGCGGTGGTAGTTGTGTGCCTCCTGATGTGAAGTGCGGCATCATGGTGCAAAGTTGATCCACCCTTGCGGACAACTCACTCACTTGTCTTCCGAGGGTGTTATTCTGCTCATCTTGAGTGCCCGGATGCGGGGGCGCCTGCTGGTGTTGACCACTTGTACCCACTATACCTGCCCCTACGGGTGGTTCTTTGTGAGCGCATTCATTTTTGTTGGCCATGTTCACAGGTGCAACATTTGTGCCTTCTACCTCTCCATCCCCAGACAAAGCCGAATGCGCCAGCTGAGAATAGTGCGGCGACTGAGAGCGTGTTTCAAGAGAGTCTAATGTATGAGCCCCGGAGCTATATTGTCCCTCATCCTCGGATGTGATGGGGCTACTATCTATTCTTTGACGAGCAGTCATCTTCAAGTGTGTATCGGGGCCAGAACGTGTGGCCACCCTGCGTAACTACCCTTTATCTTGTGGCAACTGTGATAGAATACTCCTGTAAGTAGATGACCCGCCGTCAAGTGACTTGCATCTTCCAGATATAGGAAAGCAAGGGGCAACTATTGCCTCCTTCTGTAGCTTTGCAGCAAGCCGCAAGGACGTGCTAAAACAAGCCTTCAGATTTGGCACAATCTCTTTGTCGGAGGAGTACCCTAACTCATGTGTGATGGGAAGAGGTTTCCAGTCTAAATCTGATTCTTCGGGATTCAATACCCCGATGGTGCCGCACATCATGACGTCTCCATCATTGGACTTCTTCGATCCTTCGGACATAGTGTCATAATTTGTCGACGCATCCAAGTCTGGCTCTACAGGCTGCTGTGGTGCATTAATGATAGATGGTGGTGCCGCTTCCTTAGGGGTAGTTTCAGATTTGCCCTCTGTTGTTGGCTTTTCACTTCCTTTTCTAACAATGATGGACGAAGGTTGAGGTGTCTCGACCCTCTGCTGCTACATGGCAGGCCCTGTTGCAATAGGGGCAGTGCTGGCATCTTGTGCATGTTTGGCGTGGCCTTGGCGCCAGGTGTTCCAGGAGAAAATTGTACCTAGGATTTTGTTCAAGGTTCGGTGTTACCTGAACACTCATTCTTCCATCTTCTGAGTGGACTTGGCCATCTGCTCGGACATGGACTTGAACCTAACATAGCATAAGGTCTTGTAGCTCCTGGAATCATGCTTGGCGGTTCCTCTTCCTTCGCTCACGCCTCCGCTGATTCTCATTGAGAGCATACAGAGCTGGGTATCTATTAGGTGAAGCGGGACGACGCGTTGTCGTGTAGGACCCTCACACCTAGGGGCCTCATGACTGGAAGAAGCTGCCTCGTAGGGGGGTCTCCGGTCGCGCTCAAAAGGCCTTCTTGCATATTCTTGATGCCGTGCTTCTTGGTCCCATCTAGTAGGCGGCCGCATTTGGCATGGCCAATAGGACGAAGGTGGAGGGCCTCTTAGCCGAGGAGCCTTAGTGCACCTATCTTGCTGTTCATGACGATTCGCGGGACGTGGATTGCCCCCAGGCCATGAAGTCTCTATTGTAGCAGTGCTGTTGCAACCGTGCGTAACTGCCCTTTGTCTCTGCAGCTCATCTGGATAAGGCGCCAGCACTTCACTTGGAAGCATGGCAAACTGGTTTGTATCCTTCGCAGCAGACGGGTCAAACTTCGCATCAACGTGGAAGCAAGGCACCCAGTGCTAAGAGCCAGCAAGACTGGGGTTGTAGAGCCTACACCTCCTTCCGAGGCACTGAGACAAACACTCCTCTACAATGGCTTCCCGAGCGAGGAGCCTAGTTGGCGACGCATGGTGAGTCCATGCGTAGGGAAGGGCCTTATTTGAAGCCGCTTCTTCATCTGTAGTGCAGTCTGGAGTGAGATGAGAGGCGATCCGCTGTCAGAGCCCCTAGCTTTAGCGATCCTGTGTTGGCAATTTCGACGTGCGTGCAGCCTCCCATCTGAACAAGCAAGGGTAACGCTTCGACGCAAGTTCCCGCAAACCACGTCTAGTGCCACGACCAACTCAGCTTCTATCTTCCCGGTGAGGGGGAACCCCTTCAACATGGCATTTGCCTTAGCGATGATGTTGTTGCATTCCTCCTTAACCTCTGAAAAGGCCCTCTTTTGAGCCCTGTTTGTTGCGAGAGCCTAAGCTGGCTCCTTCGTCATATTGGAGTAGATGGCACCCTTGTGCTGAATGATGACCACCGGCGGGAGTGTCCCGAACTGTAGGATCGTGGGAAACGAGTCGCGGGCAGGGATGAATCCACCAATGTTTTGCTATCCCACTCCTTCGATTCACTATGATCATAACTCTACCAACTGGAGTGGAAGTGCTTTGAGATGAATCTCTTGATTTTTTAATGCAACTTTGTTTCTCACATGAACCTTCTTATCTGAAAAAGCTTTATCTTCTCAACAGTGAGGCGATGCAGATGTAGTGTCTGCTACTATGATGGTTCTACAGAACGTGAAGAAGCAGTAGAAAAAGATAAGGAGGATAACTGATTATGGCAAGATCTCAAACTAAAAAAGGTCTTTATGTCTCTTGAAATTTTTATTTGTCTTCTGTTCTTTCTACGGTTAAAACTATATTAATCTCTTGGTTACTTGAATTCGATTAGTGGGGAGCAATAGCTATATCTAACTTTCCTCTATTCCTTCAATTTCATGCATGAACCTTGTTATCTATGTTCAACTTATGGAAAGAGGAAAATTGTATTGGTTTGTATAGCCTTATACTCTTTCTTGGTTTCTTTGAGGATTCGGTAATGAAGGTGCATTTTGTACTTAATATTGCAACTGTGTAGTGTTGATCCTTATTCAAGTAATTTGATTTTTTGCTTTACTCATGCATTTGTCAAATACATAGGATTGCTCATTATAAGAGCACTGAAGATAGAGGCTTTTTTTCGTTGTACTACTGTCTTTGTAAAGTGGGAGAAATAGAGTAGAAGAACATTGGTGGAAATGCTCCCAACTAAGGCCAGACAATCATACTTGTCTTAACATATTTAATAACCAAATTGGCTAAGAAGTTTTGATTGCATTGATCGACCAGCTTATTGGGCTTGGAATTTGAATGTTATTTTGCATGTGCTTCATCCAATTAACTATATTATCTCATGAATTTTTTTTTCTTCCATTGCAACGAACGGGCATGTAGCTAGTCAAAACAAGAAACAACAGGAAACAAAAACAAAATATTGGTTTGTTGTGGAGGAGCCTCTATCCATAACCTAAAATATCATCCAAATCGGGTAAAAAGCTCCCTAACCACCCACTCCAAGTGTGTGCATGTAGCTGCCATCATTTCTCAATCCTCCTGCTGCTGCAGAACATACCACGTATGGAGCCAATGCTTACATGTATAGATAACCTGCAAAAGAGAAAAGTTCATCTCCTTGCTAAAGACAACGTCATTCCTGCATAGCCGGAACAACCAACAAAAGGTTGCCGCAACCACAATGATTTTGGCTTTCCATTGTTTACTAATACCACGCAACCAAGTTCCGAATAGATTTGGGACACTACACGGTTGGTAAAGATTCAAAGCCACTTGGAAGATAAACCATGCAGATCTGGTGAAACGACAGTAAAAAAAAGATGCTTAATCGCATCGTTTTCGTGACAAAAGCAACACTTCTAACTTCCTTGCCATTGTCTTTAGCTAGATTGCCTTTTGTTAAAAGAACCCCCTCTACGGAGGTACCATAGGAAGATTTTAATTTTTAAAGGTATTTTCATTTTCCACAGTTGCTTGTTCATTGTTGGCATTTTACTATGAAGGAGTGTGTGATATAGAGAGTTGACACAAACTTTTCCCGACTAGGTCAAATTTCATCGAAACTCATCACGTTCTTGTGAAAAATTAATATGGATAAGATGTTGTATTAATTCGTTCCATGCTACTAGTTTAGGTCTGCTTCGCGGATTCAAAACATGCACTTTTGAATTGCTGTATTGTAACTGTATATGTCGCGGGCATGCCAGTATATGTAAAATAGACGAAAGAAACAAAGACAATTGTAATTGAAACACACAACTTTATTCATTCATTGTAGAATCATAAAGTACGGTTTCATTCGATTACAACATTTTCTCCACACACATACACACATGCAATCTGACTAAACTTCCTCGACGACTGCTGTCCTTGTTCCCGAGGCCTCAGGAGGCTGCCGGTTAATTACGTCTAGCTTCTCGCCTGGATAACCTCCGATTAAGTTGCTTTGTTGCTGATTGTCGTCAAGTCGTCTCCGAGTCTGTAAGGTTGTAGTCACATATATCACAAACAAAACAAAGAAAACGTTAGAAATCAAAACAGTAGAAGAAATGGGACAAACGGTCTAGCATGAGCCTTATGGACTATTTATATATCCCGGGTCATCATCGGCCATGTAGGCCTCAGACATGCAACCCCTCATCATTGGTCGTAGCCTCAGGTACTACACGAGGATAGAGGGAGAGAGAGTTTAGCTACATAACAATTTACCAGCTACAACCTTTCGGGAGCCCCGTGAATTGCAGTGCTTCTAAACTCTTATCTACAACCTCTGAACTCAATCCCCCAGGCAACTCAGCCACGAAGGCAAACACCACAAACCGGCCACCACCAAATCACCACCCGGCCACCTCAAAACATCACAGCATAGCATCATCCCACGAACACAGCGCGATGGCCGGCTGGACCATAGAACCACAAGAACAATCAGTCGGGTTCAATTACGAACACCTCGGCATAGGACAACACACGCACGGACGTGGCATGAACGTCGACTGGCATCACCATGCACACAGCACGAACACAACACCAAAGCGTCGACTGGCCAAACCACACGCACGAACATGACGCCGAAGCGCCAGCCGACCACCGCTGTAGCAGCAAGAAGGAAGGGGAGGAGGTAGCTATTGCAGAGACCTACCAGCAAGAATGACGGCCATAGCTATCAGGCAAAGCCAAAATGCGACGGCAAAGTGGTGGATTGAAAGGGTGAAGAGCTCTCCCCTCTCTCTATCTCGCAGATCCGGCCTCCTTCGCCCCCGGGGCACCCCTTTCCAGACCTTTATAGTGGCGGCGGGGTTCATATCTGGCCGGGGAAATCGAATCGAGTTTGTTGGGTGAAGGGATAAGGATGTGAGGAGATAAGGATGGGAAGAGAGGAGAAGGGAGCCGGGGATGAGTGCTGGCGGCAGGGAGAGAGGCGACGCCTCGGGCGCAAGTGAGAAGAGAAACAGGGCACCCCCTAGGGCAGCTCGGCTGGGTGCGGGTGGATAACGAGCGGGGGTGATTGGGCTGGGCTGGAGGCCGGGAAAAGGAGAGGAGGTGGTGGCACTTTGGGCCGGGCCGGCTTGGCCGGGAGAGAAGAGGAGAAGGGAGCCGGGCCGGCCAAAAGGCAAAAGGGCCAGCCGAGGCCATTTTTTCCTTTTCTTTTCTTATTTTTTTATGTATATGTGTATGTACACTGGTGCAAATATACCACAAAATAACGTTATACAAGGTCCAATCAGATCCCTACATAATGATACATCCGAAGGGAAGGACTGTAGCACTTTGGAACTGAGTCATTCTTTGCCTCTCGCAATGCAGTATAGGCTTGGGTATTGATCTCTTAATGATGAGTTTCTTAACCAACGATCTTCCCATAATCCGATTTGGGATAAACCCTTAAGATGAAAGAACCAAAAAGAAAAAAAAATGTTGTTTCACTTTCATGAGACCACCCCAAAAGTGGGAATAATCTGGTTTCCAATTGACTTATGACAAAGGATTGGAACCTAAATATTTATTTCTCAGCATTTATTGCAAGATTCCTTCTTCGGTTTCTAGTTTTAAAAGCCACTTACAAAGCAAGGACGTATTTTAAACATCTAGGCCTCGAATCCCTAAACCACCTTGACTTTGGGTTGGCACATGACACTATTTTGTGAGATGATTTTTTTTAGACTATCTCTTTGACAATAGAATCTGGAGCAGAAGTAGTCAAGTCTCTTTAGTATGTCTCATGGAATAAGGAAAAAACATCATGCATGTAGGAAGACTACTAAAAAATTAATTAAGAAGGACTTGCCTGCCTCTCGTTGATAGAAGCTTGTCTATCCAACTACTCAGTCTCTTTTCGAATCTTTTCTTGACCCCTTTCCAATATACATTGTTGAGTTTTCTATAATGGATTGGAATGCCTAGATAGCGCATAGGAAACTCGCCCATATTACATCAAAAAAATTTGGCATACTGTTCAGAATTGTGTTGAGATGCACCAAAACAGAACAATTCATTTTTATGAAAATTGATCTTTAAACTAGAGAGCTTTTCAAAAGCATAGAGTAAGGCATTCATGTTTCTTGCTTTATCCAGACCAGTTATTTACCTATCTTTTTTAGCTCTCCCAATAAAGACTGCCAATATGTCAGCGACAATATTAAACAAAATTAGAGATAGCAGGTATCCTTGGCGAAGACTCTTTTTTGTTTGGAAGTATGGGCCATTATTATCATTGACTTTGACCGAAACACTGCCCCTAAAGATGAAGGTCTCCACCCATGAGCACCATTTAGGTGAGAAGCCTTTTATCCAGAGGGTTTCTAAAAAGAAACGGCCACTAGTATGTGCTCCATTTGGAAAATCGCATCCCGCACTTCCTTCCGGTGAAGGGGGGGGGGGGGCGATAGTATATAATTTTTTGTTTCTATCACCTGAGGGATGTCATCTCTTTGTGATGTAATCATTGAGAAGTGGTTGTTCTTGGTGGGCCAAATAGTTCTTTGTAATACTTTGTAATGTAGGATTTAATTTACAATTCCCCATCGATTGTACCTTTGTCTTGTTCCAGCAGTAAATACGATTTTTCCTATGCTTGCCATTTGCTATCGATTGGAAATATTTCGTATTACTATCACCCTGGAGAATATCATTCACTTTCACTCTTTGGTACCATTTTATCTCCACTTCATGGAGGAGTTTAACCAGCTTCTCATTAGACTGATTTTTTTGCTCTATTTCTTGATCCGTCAGCCCTCGTGTCTCGGATATTTTGTCTAGTTTATCAATGATTTCCAAGTGTTTTTTCTTCTCTTGTTTGTATGCACTAGCAGTGCTCGCTGCCTAGCCTCTGAGATTATGTCTCAACAGAGCTAAGTTTATCTGTCCACCTTTGAATGTGTGTTTGGTCTGTGGATGATCGATTCCACACATCTGAGACGCGTTCTGTGAATCCCTCACGATTTAACCAACCTAACTCGAACTTGAAAGGTTTGCGACCCACCCAAGAGAAAGAGTCTCTGGTGTCTAAGAGGATGGGAACATGGTCCGATAAAGTCGACCGTTCAAGAGCGTGAACAATGGCCAATGAATATTTCGCTTCCCATTATGTGGTCATTAACGCTCGATCCAGCTTCTCAAACGTAGGTTGTTGGCCCAGGTGTATTGACAACTTGAGAGTTCGATTTTTAGATCCAAGCTATCAATGACTGCATTGAATAGGAAATGCAATCTGTTTTAAAACCTGCCATTATTCTTTTCCTGTCGAAACCTTAATATATTGAAATCCCCTCCAATCAACATTGGGTGTAGATTATCCTAACAGGCATTGAAAAGTTCTTCGATCCTGCACAAGTCATTGAAGCGCCTTTCTTCATGGAGTAGTGCCTTGTGGCTTGTAAGAGTAGGGGTGAGCAACACGATGGCAGATTAAAACCAAACTGAAATTACTGAAACATGCAGTACGACAAGTATGTCTCAACCGGTTTTGATGAGCGAAGTCCTAGTTCTGCAATTGCATTTAATGATCCTTGAACAGTTTTCGACTATAAGACCTGGACGAACTCGACAAAACAACCATAATCGACCATAATGACTTGCACCATTTGAAACCACGATAGAAACCACTTGAAACCAGTAGCTCTGCAAGAAGCCAACAGCAGCTGACTCAAGATGATGATGGATTCGTCCATGTTGCCACGTCTTACGGTTAAGCGACACATTTCAAATCAGGGAGAGTCCTTGCTGGCCATGACAATCTACCCCGATCTGAAAAAGATACCAAGCACAAAACTCATAACCGTATCAGCATTTAAACTTTAAAATTCGTAACTAGTTGCAAAGGTTTACAAGACAGCTTGAGATGTGAGCTTCAGCTATGCCAGAAAATAACATAATATATTTTTTTTTTTAGAAAAAATGTAAAACAATGTAACAAGATATACTAGATAAACAAGTTTGTAAGCATATTTTTGCAATGAAAAAAGTCTATTTTACTACCTGAAGTATCAAGTTTGTCCGGATAACCTTATAAAGTATTTTTTTTGTCTACTTAGACCGTGGCTAAACCACCAATACAAACCAGCTTAAGGGGTAAAGTGACTCGGGTTTGACACTTGAGGGTGTTAAGTTGACAAAAAATACTTTAGAGGTTATCTGGACAAATGTGATACTTTGAGGTAATAAAATAGGCTTTTTCCTTTTGCAATTCCACCCATGCATGGCCCTTAACAAGTGGAAACTAATCAAAATCAGGTGCTATACTCCGTTCAGTTTGCTCTAGCACAAAAGTTATCTAGTATTCTCTATATGTGAATACAATAAATAATATTTACACTATAACTAATTGTTCACAAACCAAAACCGACCAGCTACGCAAACATATAGGAGCTTTGGGTAGGGTACACGATATCAGATAACTAAAGGCTAGCGCCAAACCTGGAGTGTAGAAGCGTGTGAAGGGTAAGAGGGAAATGTAGTCCTGAGTTGAGCTCAATGGTGAACACGCCGACATCTATGCTGATGAAGATGACACTAACACCCTCAGAAAAACCAATCACACACACTAGCTCGCTTGTAAGGGTTGTCGATGGGAACAGTATCTCAAACTCGATGACCCTGCATTGGATTGTACCCATCCTGCAACTCCCTCGGGATTCACCTTCCTTTAACGCCGGCGAACCCCAACGAATTGTCCGGAGGGTCGATCAGAGATACGCAATTCTTGTCCATGTCGTACTGAAATTCGCCGCATCTGCCCCAAGCACTCCAGCGCGGAGCACATTTACAACAAGATTGCTTCTTCTGGTTGTCAACTACTTTCATTTGGTTTGATTCTAGTGAACTAGTTTCCAGTTTTTGATATGCTTGTGCTGATTGTAACCAGGAGAATTTGTACAACACGAATTTTCATTCAACATGTCAACAAAAGCATACCTGTGACTAGTTTTTCAGAAACACTTGCATGTGAATCAGATTGTATTATTTCAGCAGCATGTACATGTGCAAAATTGAATGTACAGTATGTGTGAATCGAAGTGGAAAGGAATACTTGATGTACTTGAGCAAGAATGCATGTTCCAGCAGCATTTCTGTGACCAAACAGGCTGATTTTTACAACATATATGCAGAGTTTGTTTCAGTAGCATAATTGTTAGCAAATGGTGCTTGTTTGACCAAACACTGCTTATTGTTTTTACAACATATATGCAGTGTTTGTTTCAGCAGCATAATTGTTAGCAAATGGTGCTTGTTCCAGCAGCACTTCTGTGAGCAAAAAAAGATGCTTTCGGAATCATCATATATGCAGTGTATGTTGCAGTAGCACATATGTGACCAAAAGCACAATATTCAGCAGTACATGTCAAATAAGGTGAAAGATTCAGTATCATATATGTGATAAAAAGTGCAAACTTCTGTAGGTCCAAAAGAAATTGATAGTTCATAACCGCAATCCTCAGTATAATAACATGAGACAAGCAGGGGATGCAAAATATTACATCTCCAGATACACAAGTTTAGGAAATAATTAATTTAGTTAAAAAAAATACATTTACGCTGTTATAGCTTGCCTTTTCTAGTCTTTCATGCTGCGATTGGAAGGCTATCTCCCTCTCGCCACTCAGGCTCCTTGCAATTGGTCTTGTGGTGGCCAAACTCTTGCATCTACCAGATTGCTTTGACTTTGTGCCGGTATCACCAGAGGACTTAATGCTTGTTACTATGGGCCTTCCTGCTAATCTTCCAAGCTTGGGAAGGATCAACTTGAGGCTACAGATCCTTATATCCCAAAGGTAAGATAGAACTGCCATATGCCATCTTGAATCTAGCCACCGAGAAGTATTCATGCACATAATCTTCCATTTTCGCTTGCCAAAGAAAGCATATGATAGCAATTGCATGGAGGCAGGACTTCCCAGAAACCTGCTACTGCCAACACGAACATTGGCATTCTTTGAGCAATACTGCATGCCTCCATGTCTTGTCGATTCTAGAATCAATCCCTGATGCATCAGCATTGTCTCCACTCCTGAAAATTTCATACCTTAGCACCCTACTCTTGGCATTGAGAGCCTTCACCACACTAGGCAAAATGCTACCCTCCACACTGGACATCCAAACCATTATCATCTGCCTTATCTTATCAACAAAATCATCAAGTTGTAAGTCCTTTATCCCCTTGATCCAGTTATTGACAGATTCAACAAGGTTGTTGCACACATACTCAACCTTGGACAACTCTGAAAACTTGCTCCTTGTCCACAAATGTTTCTGATTTTTCTTTAGATGGGCAATAGCAGTAGGGCATGCTGTTCCATCTCATCCATCAAGCTTGAATGCTTTTTAGTACAAATGTCCAAGCAACTGGCCACATGTTCTTGACAATTATGTCACCCTTATACTTCTTGAAATTGCCAAGGAGATGCTTGAAGCACTCTCTATGCTCAACACCAGTATAGAATACCTTTCTAACAGCAGACTCAAGTCCCTTTTCCACATCAGTGTGTATCACCAACCCAGGAGGTGTGCCGATTGATTGTTGCAGTCGTTGCATAAGCCACTCCAAGTTATCATCAATCTCCTTGTCAAACACACCATAAGCCACGGGGAACAACCAATTATGTTCATCTACCGCAGTAGCTGCAGCAAGCTAGCATGTGTACCTCCTATTCAGAAAAGTTATGAGTCACATCCCAGATACTACATCGTTTCAAGAATCCATCAAATAGCATATTGAAGACCACCTTCCCATTGCGATTCTTAACATCAATATAAACAATGCTACGTAGGTTGGCTCCACTGCAGCCTTGAATCTCAAAAGCCCTTCAAAACTGTCATTCCAACATGATCCATGTATATCGTCCAAAGCCTTTTGCCTCCCATTCCACACTCTCCCATACCTCAGTCCTCAGGGTAACATTGTACTTCTTTTCCAACTTCTCTTGAAGCTTCCTAACTCCAAAATTTAGTTCCTTGATCATTATTTCCTTTCTCTCTATCTCCAACCCAAGCCTGTGAAGCCATCTTGCCACTCAAATTGCTTGTGCACAAACATGTATGTTCATCTGAAATCTTCCTGATATGAAAGAAGCAACTATTCTAGATTACACAAAAAACAATAAAATGGTGTATTGCCTTATAGCAAGCTTGAAGGTATCACTCTCAGCAAATGTGGCCCCAAGGGTAAAAGTTGGGTTCTCTCTGCTATGCGCATACTCAGGAACAATGGTACCATCCTTATCTAATGGAAGCTCCTCATCAGGTACAACAAAAGTCACAAAGCCATGGTGCAACTAAGATATAACTTATACATGCAACTGAGTCGAACGATCCCCATAGGTTGTGACGACGGACCCGTGAGAGTACGCGTTCGAAATGGCCCCAACTACGTCAACCCAGGCAGGATAACCAAATCTTCCCCAGCTTGGTCAGCTAGGCAGAACTTAACCCGTCGCATATCATAAAGCAGCAGCGTAGTGTCATGCCGGTATAACAAATTCAACCCAAGTGCGTGCATCCAAAAAGGGCTAACGGAGGGCTTTATTGAACAGGCCCAATAGGATGGACGTGGGCGCGAGGCCATTGCGTTGTGCGTCCTATTTCTGCGGCCGACAACTCCTTCCTCTCTTCTATCTGCTCTCCCACGTCTTCTTCTCGAGGATACACATAGAAAAACACTTCAATCGAGAGCTCTTCTCTGCTTCCTTGAGACCTGCTGGTTCTGTAGTGAGTCGACAATGAGCTTGTCGGTTTCCAGTGAGGTTGTTTTGCGCAGTTCAAGGGAAAAGGAAGGGTGCTTCACCTAGTCTTTGAGGCGCGATCTTGAGTAGCTAGGCTCAACTCCGCATCACGGTGTGTCATGTCGTGCGAAAGGGGCATTGTATCTCCGTCTTCCTTATCGGTGAGACCGCAGCACAAATGGCGGAAATTGGATTTCTAGGACAGCGGCAATCTTGCTGTGCTTCTGAACAACTTCGAGTGCTTATTCATTTGTAAGTAATTTGGCATTCTCCTCGGACAGTTTGCAGCATTTGTTTGTACTAAGGTCAGTAGAGATTAATTTAAAGAATTGGCATTGTAATTTTGGCCTTGAACTGGTAGTCCTTTACTATCTGGTTTCTAACATAACTAGTACTACTTTTGTTCTCAAATAAATGTCGTCCTAGAATACGTGCAGTCAAACTTTAGAAACATTGACCACTAAAATACACAAAACTATTAGGATTTGGTACATGAAAATAATAGTAGTGAATTTATCATGAAAAATATTTTGAAATCATCTAATTTTTATCAACTTTTACTAAAAGGTAGTTGTCAAAAATATTGATCAAGCATGCTTGTTGGAGAACGTGTCGATGTCCTAAACGACAAGTAAAAGAAAACAGAGGTAATACATGTCAGGATTGATCACTAATTAGTATTTGCTATATATGCTTGTCATCTGGAACATGCTTTTAGTACTCTGTTAGGTACTTTCCGTGAGATTTTTGCTAGTAAAGTGTCATAGTTCTTGCCTCTAATTGATTCAGCTAGCTGTAAAAATTTTATTGTTAATCAAGCTATTCGACTGAATTTTCATGTAAGCTAGTCTAATCAGTGAACCTTAGTTCCAGGTACGTGGTGTGTATGATTCGAAAATGGTAGTTCAAGGCCTTGATTACTTGTAAAATTGTCTATTTCAACTTGTAACCCATTTCTAGCCCTGGTGTTGTGTTTCATCTCCAGTAACCTGTAGTTTGAGACCTGAGAGCACAAATTGATTAGAATCAACTTAAGCATTATGCTAGTTGTTTCTGTTTTAATTCTTGTTTGGGCTGGCTCAATCCTCTGCAATACTAACACAGAAACTAAATTATGTAATAAGCTTATTTTCCTTTTGTGTATGTCAATTCTCTATGCACTAGATTGCTTAGTCATTTTTGTATTAAAAGGAATATGCCTGAAATGTTTGCTCATGTTTATATCACACTATTTTCAACAAATCCTCCATTGATCCTGATCTTGTTCTTTCTGTTGTGTCTTTCATATTATATTATTTAGCAACACATTTTGAGTTTAGAAAATAATTGGAGAAAAATATATTTATACATTTCGGCGCTTGAGCACCCTCTTTTCTGAACAGTTTTTGTTCTTCAGCACATATAGCAGTTTTCAGTCTATCTCTGCTGCTAATGACAAGGATATCGAGTTAATAGTTTATCAAGTTATTTTTCTAACATGACTATTGAAACTTCATTTGCATGCATGTGACGTGACCTTAACCTTTTGTGTATTCGTAACTTCATTTCCAAATCATGTATTTTTAGACTCAAATCCAACCGCAACGCGCAAGGGTGCTTCTAGAGAATCACATTGAGAAGTGTGCTCATACCCATGAACGTGTTACCTCGTGTAAAAAAAAAAGTATGTCGGGTCTTATGAATAGAATTCTGAATATTCAAATTTTTAACTGTAGAATACAGTTGAAAGTCTGGAAGGATAATATTGCAACAACCAAAAAAAAGTTAGCAACAATATTGTTAAATATTGAGCTTTGAAACTCAAACATTCCATCTTTCAACATAGAACATGGACTCTACTTTTGAGTTTTTTCTCCAAAGAATTAAATCAACCACGAAATCTATCAATTTAAGTAATCATCAAATAGTGGGCTACATTTTCATTTTCTACCTAAAACCTTAAGTGTAGCTACATCTATAATGTTGATGACAGTTTGTTACATGCATATGCTTAATTGTGATCTAGAGTGGTTTTTGTTGAGTTGATTCATTTGTATATATGTAATCTACTCTTTATATATATAACTACTAATACTAAAATATTTCTATCTTATAATGTTAAAAAAATAGTGAAAATAATACCATATGCGTCGACCGAGCCTGAAATGGGATAGCGTTCCGGAGTCGTGGAACATGGCTTCGACCCTATTTCCTATGACAACATTATTAATCAGGTACGTGCTCGAATATTAATTTTACTTTCAGGAAATATGCCCAGTGTTTGGAGATTATACCTGATGTCATACACTTTACATGGTAAACATTTTCCTTGTAGATTGTAAATGAGACAAAGATGATGATGTATTTTACACTAGCTATGTGAAGCTGCTAGATGACAATCACATGCAGTCAAAGGGACAATTGACTCATGAAGTTTTAGAGAGCTTATTTGAAAGGGCTCTTTCCAAGAAAGGAAAGAGATAAAAAAAACAATTTAAAGACAAATAGGGCTCATTCAAAAAGTTGTATGACCTCTCTTGTTTCTATGCAACGATGAAAAAACAAAAAGCTGTTTAGAAAAAAAAACAAAAGTACTCTGTTGCACACATCTGTTTGATTAAGTATAATTAACTATATTGCACCAGAAGTATGTTTTAATTATATATTGTTTGGTTTCTTAGAAAGCTACGAATGTCTTTCAGAATATAGCAAGACTAAGCAGATCGAGACTTTCCTTTGGGACGATGTGAGGTCGTCTGGGCCGGCTGATCGGGCTTTGCATAAAAATGGAATTTATTGGAAAGACATTCGTAGCTTTCTGAAAACCAAACAATACATAATTAAAACATACTACTGGCGCAATATAGTTAATTAGATTTAATCAAACATATGTGTGCAAGAGAGTACTTTTGTTTTCTTTATAAACAGTTTCTTGTTTCTCACCGTCGCACGAAAACAAGAAAGATCGTACAACTTTTTGAAGGAGTCTCATTTATCTTTAAGTTGTTCTTTTTTATATCTCTTTCCTGTTTTGGAAATAACCCTTTCAAATAAGCTCTCTAAAACTTCATAAGTAGAGTATCCCCTTGGCTACATGCGATCGTAATCTAGCAGCTCCACGCAGCTAGTGCAAAATGCATCATATCTTCTGAATGCCAAAATGCGCTCTGTCTCATTTGCAATCTACAAGAAAAATATTTACTGTGTATAGTGCATGACATCAAGTATAATCTCCAAAGAGTGGACACATTTCCTGAAAGTAAAATTAAGATTCGAGCACGAACCTGCTTAACAGTGTTATCACAGGAAACAGGGTCAAAGCCGTGTTCCACGACTCCCCATTCAGGCTCAGTCGACATAAATAACATTATTTTCACTATTTTTTAACATTATAAGATAAAAATATTCTATTATTAGTAATTTTATATATAAAGAATAGATTACACATATACAAATGAATCAACTCAACAAAAACCACTCCAAATCACAATTAAGCATATGCATGTAACAAATTGTCATCTGCATTATAGATGTAGTTATACTTAAGGTTTTAGGTAGAAAATAAAAATGTAGCCCACTACTTGACGATTACTTAAGTTGAGTTTGTGTTCTATGTTGAAAGATAAAATGTTTGAGTTTCAAACCTCAAAGTTAGCTACAATGTTAGCTGCAATTTATATTTAACAATATTGTTGCTAACCTTTTCTTGGTTGTCGTTGCAATATTTTTCTTCCTGACTTTCAACATTATTTTGCAGTACAAAATCTGAATATTCAGAATTCTATGCATAAGACCAGACATTTTTTTACACGAGATAGCACATCCATGGGTATGGGTACACTTACATCTCAGAGTGATTCTCCAGCAGCACCCCTGCGCGTTGTGGCTGGATTCGAGTCGTACTTCCGTATCGCTAGAGGAGGCACACGTAACGCCCGCTACCGTTGTTGTTGTGGACCCCTCGAATCAGGCACCCCAGGCTGAGCCAGCTGCGCCCTCTCCTACTACTATCGTGCGTCATGACAACGGTCCTACTGTGCCAGACCACTAAATTGTAAGAGCTGTAGCAAGGTTTACTCCAGAAGACGACCCACATCGAAGCGTCCACCTCCTTCCACGGCTGGGTCCTCCACCACAAGCAATGAATCACCCTCCTTCTGCATTCCTGAGCAAGATCTCCAAGCCAGTCTCAGCTGTCATGGCCATCCCAGTCATTCACAAAAGGAGAAAAAAGACTCTACCTTCCAACTTCAATCCTAGGCATAGGAGGATCACTAAACATTCACCTGAGCATGTGAGCCACCAGGCGTCTAAGCGGGTTATGCGCTATTTGGGCTTTCTAGGAGAGCAAGAACAAGTCACCCTAGTTGCATTGGACAAGTACGCAAGGGGTTTTGATGCTCCTCTCAGCAACACCCACATTGCAGCTTTGGCAGCACTTATCGGCTAGAGTGCACCTACTGACGCCCAAGCACAGGTAAACCCGGTGGAGCTCGTTGCTTCCTGAGCTCTCATCATCCATTGTATTGGTCACTCTATTTGGTTATCATAATGAGTGCTTCCAAAATTTTAACTTGGAACGCTCGCGGTCATCATAGCACTGCGCGTTGTGATGTGGTCCGTGAGGTGGTGGATTCTTGCCATCCTGATATTGTTTGTCTCCAAGAGATGAAGCTAGCCTTAATTTCTTACCACACAGTCCTATCTCTATTGGACTCGGAGTTTGATAAGTTTGTCTTCCTTCCCACGGGTGGCACTGGGGGAGGCATCTTGGTGGCATCGAAAGGTCATGTTTATCAAGATGAGGCCGCGCATGTTGATCGACATTCAGTTTCTGTGAAATTCAAACCGGCTGATGAACCGACTTGGTGGTTCACAGGAGTGTACATTCCTCAGCTTGATGCGGAGAAGATTGAATTTCTCCAAGAGCTTTGTGACGTCCGATCGGTCTATTCTGATCCCTGGGCAATAGGAGGTGACTTCAGTCTAATATATCAATTGGAAGACAAGAATAACACAAATGTGAATAGGGCTATGATGGGCAGGTTTCGGTGTTTTGTTGATGATCTTGAACTGAAAGAAATACCTCTTCTTGTTCGCTGATATACTTGGTCTAATAAGAGGGAGGCACCAACTCTGGTAAAGCTTGATCGCATCTTGTGTACAGCAGATTGGGAGCTACTCCACTTAGACTGTCTCTTGCAAAGCAATGTGACTGAAATGTCAGATCATTGTCCTCTAGTTCTGGGTTTAAAAGATGGGCACCAAGGGCAAGAGATGGTTTCACTTTGAGAGTTTTTGGCCCAAACTTCCCGACTTCATGGAAGCGGTGGTAGCCTCATGGGAGGCTCTGGTTAACATCTCATGCCCTGTTGAGTAGTTTTCTATCAAGCTTAAGCGGCTGACTCGTGCACTCCGATCCGAATCTTGGGGCCATTGGCAAGTAGGAAATGTCAAACTCCAGTTAGAAACAGCCACATAGATTCTTCACTGTCTTGGGATTGCCCGGGACCTTCACCCTCTCTCTCCGGCTGAAGATTGGCTGAGGCACGAATTGAAGCAACATTATCTCAACTTAGCCTCCCTTGTGAGAACGATTGCTCAACTCTGTTCTCAGTTTGATTGGCTGAAAGATGATGGCGCTAACACATTGTTTTTTCATTTACAAGCCAGCTTCCGCAAGAGAAAAAACTTTATTGCTAAGCTTCAGTTGGGTGATCAAATTCTAACTGCACAAGCTGACAAACATGATCTAGTCTTCAATTTTTATTCAGATCTTCTTGGTTCGACTGAGCAACGTACCACCACTCTTGATCTTCAGAGTTGCTACTGTGACCCCATTGATCTCTCTTCCCTGGATGCGGTATCCTCAGAAGATGAGGTCTAGGAAACAATAAAACAACTGCCATCGAAAAAGGCCCCCAACCCCGATGGATTCAAACGACATTTTTATCGATGTCGCTGGGGAATTATTAAGGGGGGCCTTATGGCTGCTCTTCTGGTTCTACAGCAAGGCGATGGTTGCAAATTGGGATTGCTAAATTCAGCATATTTGACGCTTTGACCAAAGAATGCAGATGCTATCTTGGCCAAGGACTTTCGGCCCATAAGTTTGATCCATAGCTTTGCTAAGCTAGTCACCAAAATAATGGCTAACCACCTTGCTCCGTGGCTCTCCTCCATGGTCTCTCTAAACCAAAGCGATTTCATTCGGGGCAGATGCATACACAACAACTATGTCCTAGTGCAACAGACGTTAAAGCTTCTACAGAGACAAAAGGAGCCTCGGTTGTTATTGAAACTTGACATTTCAAAAGCTTTTGATTCCCTTGATTGAGAAGGTTGCGGATAAGATGCTTGCAGATAGTTGCGGTGTCGACTTGGATAAAAAGGAGGCGGACAGTAGCGCAGGCCTTACAAGATCAGCAATGGATACAAGATACACAAGGTGGTTTGTCTGTTGCCGTCCTGATAGAATACCTACGACTATGAGATGCGCTATAAGACATCAACCTGCAACCAAATGAGCAAGATCATCACATATGGAGACACTCAAGTTTAGGACAATTCTCATCTAAGACAACCTACAAAGCATACTTCACGGGAGCTGTTGGGTTTAATCCTTGGAAACAGCTTTGGCGATCATGGGCACTACTCAAGTGCAAATTTTTCCTATGGCTGGCAATACAGAATCGATGTTGGACAGCAGATCGTCTTGCCTGACGAGGGTTACAACACCCATTGCATTGTTCGTTGTGTGACCAAGAGGACGAGATTGCCCAACATCTCCTTGCAAATTGCGTCTTCTCCCGGCAAGTCTGGTTTCTTCTCTTCTCTCAGGTCGGGCTGCCACATCTTGCCTAAACAACATGACTTGGTTTTCTCGGATCGGTGGTGCCATGTACACCGACAGGTCGACAAGCCCACGCCGTAAAGGGATAAACTCCCTTATCATCCTGGGAGCATGATGGATTTGGAAACATCGCAATGATTGCGTCTTCAATGGAGCGACGCCAAGAATTGCGGATGTGCTTCGAGCTATCAGCGATGAGGCCCGGCTTTGGTGCCTAGCTGGGGCGAAAGGGTTGAGAACCCTCTAGCCAGGGCTGGATGGCGTGCTCTAGGTCAGATAGTGCAGTTGGTTGTGTTTACTTTTTGTGGCGTGTATGTTTAGTTAAGGAACTGAGGTGTGTTGGGGTGTGTGTATCAGTTGCCCCTGAGGGTTGCTTGTATCTGTTCCTTCTCTCTTTAATACAAAGATACGCAGTTCTCCTGTATGTTCGAGAAGACAGCCAGAAGCCAGCAAAAGTAGGGAGAAACCTAAACAAACAGACCTTAAGGCCATCTCCAACAGATACTCTAAAAATTCATCCCCTATAATACTATTACAACATCCTCTAACACTATTACAGTACTCTTTATTTTTTCTATCTCCAACAGCTACCCTATTTCGTACCTTCTACTGCTCTTCTCCTCCCTCCGGACCCACAGTCAACCTCTATGAACAGTATTTTTGCGCGTGCTACAGTGTTTCAGCAAATTTGGAGTACCAGATTCTCTCTCATCTACCCTATTTCCTACCTTCTACTGCTCTTCTCCTCCCTCCGGACCCACAGTCAACCTCTATGAACAGTATTTTTGCGGTGCTACAGTGTTTCAGCAACTTTGGAGTGCCAGCTTCTCTCATCATCACTGTAGCACTGGATACAGCATCCGCCTGAGAGGAAAATCGAGTGCTACAGTGTTTTCGGGGGGGGGGGTACTGTAGCAGTGAAAACCTCTGTTGGAGATGGCCTAAGTCATTGAACACTTCTGTTTCAGAGTCTGGTCCACTATTAGAAGAATTTGGTGCATCATATTCATTCACTGGAGGGCTATTGTCTATGTTTCCAAAAGCATCTTCAACTAGTTGGCGCATGTTACTATCCATTCTTCCATTTTGCGATTGTGTCTCTTTGTTAGCAAAGATGAATGATGTTGTTTCACCATGACAACCCCAAATAGTATATCCAAGTAAAATTCCCTCACATTCTAAATGATCACGCACTTCAACCCGCTTTAATAATCACTTATTCACACATTTCTTACATGGGCATCGGATTTTAGCTTCAGGATTCTTTCCCCTACATGCAAAATCAAGAAACCCTCTATTCCAACAAAATACTCATCACTTGGTCTAGGGAAAAGCAATAACTGCTTAATAGCAATTCAATCCATCGGTTTGCTGTGTTGAAATAAGAAGTCATGTTAATACAGGAGTGTTACAAATTTAACCACCACCAGTGAATATATTTGACTGTACAATTTTAACTTTAACTCAAAACAAATTGTGTCACTGAAGATGTGGAGATGAGGTTAACCGCACCTGGAGGCTTGTGTTGGGATCCAGTGGATACAGCTTACATGCAGCCTTGGCGCTCGCCGAATTGAATAAAGAAGGACAGTCTTGTACACGGGCTCAATCAGAATAATTGCAAGGCAGCAGATGGGCAGATCAGACTTGGCTGACAACTTAGATCATGGTGCAAAGAGGTTGGGCCTGACAAAAAGCGATAAGGATATTGAATAGAATCTCGAGCAACATGAACAACCTTGATAAGGACTGTATATGAGAATAGGAGTGTCTATACATCATTCCACATATTTTTTGATCAAAAACTGCCAGATTTTCCAAAAACAGAACTCAAATCAGCATTCCTCTTAGGACAAAATAAAAAACACAAGCATCTTGGTTGGCCAGTTAACACTACTGATTCCTTTTTATGTGCTTCGGTTGTTTCCGTCTAGCCCATTCACCCTCATTTTGTCGGCCCATTCACGTAGTTCTTTATTCATCCTAGTGTATGTATTGACATGTACAGTCATATATATGAGTTTTATTCATGTTGTAGTGCGCATCTCAATCCTGAATAAAATAGCTAATCTATTTAGCAGAAATTGCATCCATCCATAACTTACTGATTCACTGGTTAGCAGAAAGCTGCCAATTGCAACCATCAATTCTTCAATCAAAACCAAAATAATGCTGATAAAACAGATTAACGAATTACATATCGCTCCTAAGAAAGTTACAGGGTGAAATTAAATTTACAGTACATGTATAACTATAATAATTACTGGTACATACTGTAAAAAAACAGTAATGACCCTGCAATGAGCTGATACACAATGAATGAAGAACATAACTAGTTCTATAAATTACTAAATTCATGCAGCTAGATTCAGCTAGAAATGGCATGCAAAAGTCCGTGCATGTCATCTACTCTAGGAGAATAAGCCTCCGGAATATTGTTGTCTTCATTAAACTGGGAATTTGTGTTTGTGGTATTACTAATATTCTCGCCATGGCATGTCCATACAGTATACCCTTTTAAGAATCCATCACGCCTAAGATGTTCCTTAACCTCACCATAGCTTTGCATGAGACAATTAACACAAAGACAGAGTACTTTTCCCTGTTGTGGTACATCACAGAATGTGAATTCTAGGAACAAATAATCCTTCGTTATATGCAGCACTTGTTCTAGGCTTATTAATCCAATCCCTATTCATTTATCCAATAATCAATGACTGAAACACAAAAAATGAATTGAGGTATTAGAACGGCAGGATGAGGCAATGTTTGATGTTGTACTGATTAATACTATGATTGGCATAACATTTATTGTGAGTCAGATTAGATCATTAGATGCTATCATTTTACAGGACTTTGAAATAACAGCCTATTTTATCTAGAATGGTCTCAACCATTGTTCCCTATATAATGAACTAGAGGGTAACTAATAATGATTACAAGAATGTGTATCTTAAAAAAAAAGGTTTTCTAGCTAAGTATCTATGAATAAATTTGCCCAAGTAAGCTTACACTTGTAGCAACATAGCTAAATTTGGTAAAAGCATAATCGTTGATAAATTTGATATACTATTGATTGGACTCTACATTCTACAAGCCTACATGACAGCACTCAAGAGGAAAACTTAAAGTTATGGCCATGCTCACTATAATGTAGTCTGACATTCCAAACAATTTTGGCATAAACAAGATAGCTAAAGATTGGGCTCAACAAATTCTAATAGATCATGTGCACATGCTACCACAATCACTGACTGTATTAGTATGGTATATGAGATTATGAAATAGTGTTCTCACCAGGTCCTGCAAATGTATCACGTCCACGTCGCAGCTGCTAGTAGATGCAAATAACCTCCCAGTGCCCAAATCCACAAAAGCTATACACGGGTCACCTAGAATCTGAACAATATGATGCAAGCTAGAATAAGATGCTATCGGTGCCCAAGAAAAATAATCAAACACTTGATCTGCACGCGATTGCCTCGGGGGCTTGACCTGCTCGATCGCCAGGAACAAATTCACCAAGTCAATACGCGATGGTGAGGCGGCTGCTGCTGCTGCTGTGCGGCACGCACAGGGGATGCGCGCCGGGGACGCACACGTTGGGACGCGCGGAGGATGAGCGCACGCCGCGCGGCCGGACTGGATCTGGGGTCCTGGGGACGCGCGACCAGGGCTGCGGTACCGCCGCACTGGGGACGCGCGGCCAGGGCTGCAGGGGTCCGTGCCGGGGGCGGCAGCTGCCGTCCACGGTGGAGCTGCTGGGGAAGGAGACTGGAGAGATTGGAAGAGGGCGTACAGGGAAGGAGATGGGTTTTGTATTCTCTGTTAGATCATAACTGCTTCCGAAAGAGGAGGAAAAAAACCCAGGAAATGGAGGGAGGAAACGTGCGAAGATAAATTTTTTGGAGGAACCAGCAGCAAAAACAGTTTTTTTTTTCAGGAACGAGAGAAAAAGATGAGATGGAAGTCGGACACTAAAGTTTTAAGAATTTTGTAGGCACATTATCAATAAATAGTTTAATCCATGTAAAATTAAACCAAATCGTTCACACTATCAAATAATAGTCTATCATATTTTCTTCCACGTTGTTCTTTATAATGTGCCATTTATGAAATTTTATGAAAGCCACATACCCACCTCTTTAGATGCAATATGGTGGAGGAGCTTTGAGAGGTGGTAATATCTTATCTATCTCGGTGGCAACGGTAGCGCTCTAGAGGCAATAATGACTTGGCAGCGGCGATGACTTGATGTTGGTGGCTGCGGTGCTTCCTCATCCTTGGCGATGGCACACAAAGCTCTAGAGGCAGCGGTGATTTGACAAAACCATTATGTGACGAATACAATTTTATAATACAATTTTATCAAGATTTTGCGTTGTACTAACATATGTTGTTATCATGTACCAAGGACATTCGCCTATTTTACATTTGTACTAACTTATTTTGTGACGTACTGAGAACAATTGCTACTATATACTAAGAAAAACACACGAGCTTTATTTGGAATGCACAATTAATTTTATTTCTGCACAAAATTTATTGATTTTCTAAGGAATTTAGCACGTGCTTGGATAATGAAATTTAAACCAAATTATGTGACTTTACGCATTCCAAGCAAACTCCATTAAACTTAAGAGAAAAATCATCTACCATCGATTCTGCCTTCGCCTGCATGATTCCACGTGCTCACCATCTAGACAACTAATTCCGCCTTATCATGTGTGCTTGTAGCCATATGACTTCTCCGACTTAGAAGGATGGGTTTGGTTTTGGAGTTAGACAAGGGTGTTACCGGAGCTGTAGGCTAGCTTGGAGGGTGGTGGTGTCCGATAGAGGTAGCTCTGGTGGCGGAATGCGTATGAGACAAGTAGGAGTAAGACAAACATGAGGATAAGTTTACTAGAGTTGCTAGAAAGTACTGGCGATGGGCGGTGATGATGCGTTTGGGGCGACACTTGAGGCCATAGGAGAAGGCAGACAAACATGGCGAGGAAGCAAATGAGGAAACGTAGCAGCAAAAAACAAAAGAGAAGGGAGAGCAGAGCGACATAGGAATTAAGGGAGTGTGTTAATCATGTACTCCCTCTGGTAAAAAACATACAATTTTTTAGATAAGATCTAGTTAAACTTTTAAAACTTTGAATATCAATGACTTTTAAAATACTTAGTTTGAACATATACAAATGATATATGTACATTTGTCTTGAAAAGTAATTTCATAATATTATAAATTTATTAGGTTTAAGCTTATTTTGTAAAATTGTGGTCAAACTCGCATCTCGAAGATGATATAAAATTCAAAGATCATATATTTTTGAGTAAATTCCACAAAATCCCGGGTATTATGATCTAAGTTGCACAAAAGCACAGGGGTTTTGGCACATGGCGCATAACCCCGGGTATTATGGTCTTAAAGTTTCACAAAACCACACCGTTGACCAATTATTTTTTGTCCACTGTACTTATGAGTTCTAAAATCACATCGCAAATTTATGAGTTATTTGATCCGCTATATAAGAGTTGCGTCCATCCAAGTTATGTATTTTTTATTTTGCTATAGCAGCAAGTTAGATTAGTTAACGGTGTGGTTTCGTGAAACTATAGGACTATAACACCTGAGATTATGTGTCACATGTCAAAACACTTCTAGTTTTTTACAACTTGAACAATAATACCTAGGGGTCGGTGAAATTTACTCTATATTTTTTTTACCTGAGGGAGTGATAAATTTTACATATATGCACAAAATGTAAATTAATTTAATACTCGCGTGTGGACCAATTTTTTAAAATATGTGCTGCCTCATTTTTCCAAAAGGGAACATCTTGCATCTTGTCAGTTTTTCTTGCGCAAATTTGCATACAAATACTTCCAGCCAATCTCAATTTTTTCTCCAGCGATTACCGTCAAAATTTCAGATCTAACAAACCTGCTAATCTCTCTCCACATCTCCATCTCGTGCCATAAGCATCACCTCCTTTTTTTCCTGGAGGACGGTTGTTTGGTTTAGCGTCGATGCTTGCCCTGCCAGTCGTTGGCGCACCCACATGATTTAGACCATCGTTTGGTTGGGAGCCCACGCGTTAGCGAGCCCGTACGCTTGGTGAGCAGGTTACAAGATTCGGCGTTTGAACCCAAAGGATCCATTTCCACGGCTGGTGTACCTTCTCACTAAATTCTTGATGATTATTTCTCAGAGATTGAACATCTAGGCTTCAATAAGAGTGGATGGCTTTCTCCCGGTTACACGTATGAACACAATGTGTTCTGTGAAAAGCCTCACCATCTACAGTCCATGCCAGCTCTGTAGAAGAAAAACTTTGACCTCACTGATGATTATTGATGTTTTGTTCACTTTTCTCCCTACCTTCTCTGATAACGTGAAATTGCAAAATTGTTATGCTCATATGATCATTGACAAAAAAAAAAACTAATCTCTTTGAATTAACAGTGCTTTTCCTCTAGGTTGGCCACAAAATCCTGCATGAGTACCCATCTGATCTTGCAAGTCAGGTGTAATTGAACCAAACCGTAGAAAATTTAGCAATAGGTTCATATTGTTCTAATTTACATTTCATACATAAATATTAATGAGGTCTGAGACACTGATCAGTGGGTCTTGATTCTTTACAATCCTGTGTGGGGCTAGTACTCAGTACTTGGTCAAAGGTTCAATAGTGAAGACATAGTCTTGTGCAGATTTATATTCCTTCCAAAAGTCTATGTTAGTTATTATTAATTGACACATGCTTCGCATTAAGTCCCATGAGATGTTTGACTGCATACTTGAGACATGTCTCTTCTGAACCTTCTCTCCAGCATAGCAGAATCCATACTCAACAAGGAAATTATGGGCAATGATTCTATTGTCCTGATTACAGAAGAAGGATTTGCATTGTGATTACTTTTCAAAGAAAAATATAGTATATTATTGTGTTGAAACACACAGGCACCCTGACATAATTTCAGGCAGGAAAGACAACAAATTAATGTCTGGCCATTCTACCAACATCAAACAAACAGGTCATATGTATGGTCTTGTCTGTCATGAAATCAATGCCACACTCTTAACTGGTAGTTTTTAGTAATACTTGTTACATCTAAGCTCGGTTATAGGCATCCAGTTAGGTCATATTAAGCCAGGTATAATATGTGAATAAAATATGTGCCTCATTCGTATAATTTGTTGAATAAAAATTTTCATATCTTCGAAGCCGTAGTTTGCCAATTTTTACAAAAGACATGGTTTTCATGTAGAGGCTAGCCAAACTGTAGCATTTTTCTTGTAGCTGCCACCTTAAACTCTGCTTTTACATTTAGGAGCAACTGATGATTTTCTTGCTTTCCAGCACTTAATACCTTTGACAAGTGGCTAGAGTTCAAGCTCTAGGAAAATGCAATATTTAGGCAAGTTCCAGAGTCTTTTAGGTAATTGATCGCATTGCACAAAAGAGAATACAAATTTATCATCTGTACATACTGCCACTAACTTAGGGGAAGTGAAGTGGCGATATATTTATCACCTTTTTTTAGTGAATTTTTTGTCATTGACAACTTAACCTTCATGTATAAAAAGAAAATTGCTCCTTGGTATCTTTGCTTTACTATTGTTGTTGTACCTTTTGTCCATCTGTGTTCTGAGACCTATTTCCATCATAGTACATTGTAGTTTTTACAGTTTAAGTGATTGTAAAATGTGGGAATAGAAGATCCTGAGAATATAATATTTCTTTGCTTGGTGCTTTCATGTATGCTTCTCCAGTTGACAGTATGTACATTGCAAGCATTTGTGTTGTGTACTTTATCTCAAATTTGTGATCTTTGTATTCTGATCTAATAGTTTGTCCGCGTCCCGTTATTTCTATTTTGTTTGTGTTTTCAACTGGTCAAATTTGTAGCTTGTAGCGAGCTCAGTTATTTGGGCTTTCTACTTGGTTGTTTTACAATATAACTATTTGGGCCATCCAAGTACTAAACGGAACTTTTATTATTTGTCTACATGTATTGTCACACTGATAATTGTTGCGCACTGGAACAACCTTTGATCAATCATCAATGTTTGGTTTATATGTGGAATCCATTCATTCTCACTTTTCTCTTCACCTCTGAACACGTGAAATTTCAAAAATGTTATGTGCATATTATATCATTCACAAAAGAAAATACTATTTCCTATGAATTAACGGTGCTTTTCTCCTAGGTTGGTGACAAAATTATGCGTGAAGTGGCCATATCAGCTTTCAAGTCTTACTGAACCAAATCGTAAAGATGTAAAAGATCTAGCCATGGGATTTATATTGTTCTAATATACTTTCTTTTACTTGGACAAGGTCTGAGATGATTAGTAGTGGATCTTGACTCTTTACAATCCTGTGTAGTCTTGTACTCTGCACTTGGTCAAAGGTCAATACTAAATAAATAATCTTATGCATATATTCTTTCTAGAAGTTTTCAATACTTATATGACATGGTGTTGATTATATACCCAGTGATCAAAACCAATATGAAAGTTTACTTACATCTCTATATCCAGTGCTACATCAAAGTTTACTTACATAATGTAAAATTTTGCAAATAATGTGCGATGTGGGATATGATAATGTGCCTTAGTTCAATGTACAATACAAGGAAATACTTTATTCATGCAAATGCAACTTGAGACCAAATGTGTTCTTTTTTAGCACATATATGTATATCCCCGTTGCATTTTTGCGTAATTGAACTGTATCCAAAGCTGTTATTTGCAGTTTAGTATGAGTTATTTTTTAATATGAGAAGTTGTGTGCAATGGTCCATGGCTTGCAATGGTGCAAAATGAGAGCTGAGTCACACTGTCCATGTGCCATGCTTTTTTATCCACAGTGTAAGCACATGCTCCTTTCAATAATTATATGGTTCGGCTTAATAAACACTTAATTTCATTATAAAAGGATAACAAAACTCATAAAATGCATGCATTGATGCATTTTCTGTTTGGAAGAACAAAATAATCTCATGATAGAGCAATAAGCTGTGCATACAAGTTTTTAATTGCTGGAGCTTTTGCACTATACACATCTTTTAATTCAATAAGGTGTAAATTAACTCTTAATCTCAGTTTGGTCTGTCAGACTTTCATTGCTCAAGTAAGAATACATGTTTCTTTTGCAACACAAATTCAATGTTAAGTAAATGTTTCCATGGCAACAATTTTCACTGCATTTTCAACATCAAACTATTTGATAAGTTGTATTAAGGTTTTACTATGCCTGAGCATTGTGTTTTCCAAAATCTTGCATTACATTATTGCTGAGATAGTTAAAAAAATATTATTGCTAAGATACACCTTGTGCTGCAGTATTGAGGGAATGTTTGTGGGAAGCAGTTGCAGGCAGGTTTGGAGGAGGTATGATGCATCCAGTCAAGTCTCTGCAAACATGGCTTTAGAGTCAGGCTATTATCATAGGAAGGTGTGAGATAGTTTACTTTACATGGATTAATGTTTCTTCCTTCAATTCATGATTTGATACATTGATGTTGCATCCTCCTTTTTTGTGCGAAGCAAGCTCAGAAGAATATATTTTAGATGATTAGGACACTTTGGGTTTTCGATGGTCTGAAAGGTTAGCCTCTCTTTTTTTTTCTTTACTGAAAAAGGAGAAAGAACATGAAGCTCCTTAGTATCAGGTATGTCCAAAACAAATCAGAATTCTTCAGTTCCTGATCTCTAAGGATAGGAACCACCAAATAAATTATATTGTCCATAGGATCAGCAGCAATCTTGATGAACTTTACTACTCCTAATCTATTTTCAGGTGGCCATTGGGCTCACTTTATTGCTAGAGGAATCAGTGAGTAGCTGTTTTTTATGTCTTTGAACTAGTTCACTAAAGTGGTTGTCAATCATCCTTTTAAAGAAAATGAGAGCCGGTAAGGCCAGTGAAGCACTGCAAAACAATTGGCGATATGCCCATGCTGAAGCAATGTCGATTGCTTGGCCTTCGTTTTGTGTATGCTCATAGTAGCTTTCTATAACAATGATGAAGTACATATATGGTGAATATTATGTAATTGCAATTGTGATGAGTAATAATAAATTTCTTGTGCAGGTTCAAAAGATCAATGGTTGAATTCTCATGGTTGAATGCTCACTTCAACAACTAACCAAAAAGCAAAAGGATTTATGAAGATTAGATAGGAATAGATATATTCCATATATTTGCTAGCAGCTTTTTGTTTAAAATATGTATTTCTTCTTTTTAAAAGACATGCATGTGAATTTGTTTGTTTTGAATGCTATGGAATGATGTAAACAATACTTCTACAAACTTCCTTATTGCACAGCAATATATTATGATTAGTTCACTTCACTTATGAATATTTGTCTATTGTGTATATATGGTCATGCCTTTTTTTTTGAACTTTCAAAACTTCATGCAGTAATTTTTCTAAATGTATTAATGTTACAAGAGATGCACTACTAGTCCATATGTAATTATGTTGCAACATGTACAAAAAGGTGTTACAAATCTGTTGCTACAACTAGAAAAGGATGTTACTAATAGTGTAGTATAGTTAGAAAAAGGTATTACTATGGTCTATGGTAACATGTAAATACTTGTTATTATAGCATAGATGTAACACTTTTTATTATTTATAAGAACTTTTAGATGTGTTACAATAGACTGTACTACAGTAACATAAGCTATAGTAACAGTTTAAAAACGTGTTACTGTAGATCATTGTAACACATTTTTTGATATATAGTAACACAAAATGGTGTTACTAAAACCTTGTCCTGACGTAGTGTGGAGACGTCTATCTAAATCTACATTCGCAGTGGAGACGGGAGAGGAGATGGAGAGCAGAGATGAGGTGACTGTGGGAGAGGAGATGGGGGAGACGGGGAAGGCGTGTGGCTGCGCAGGTTGCTCAGGAGATGGCGAGATGGCTCGAAGTTCGGCGTGGAGGACGAGTCAAAGCTTGGTGTAGAGGACAAGTTGAAGCTCAGTGCGGAGAGCGAAATGATATGGCGACTCGAAGCTTGGCAAACGGCGAAGTGGCTATGGTTGGGCGGACAACAAGGACGCGTTGAAGCCAGGCACAAGGAACAAAGGCAGCCGCGGTGGAGACCGTGACCACCGCTCCACTGTGATTACATCTGTGCCTCCAGAGTGGCTTCAGGAGAGCGAGAATGAGATAGGAGAGTGTGTGGGAGACGGATTCTATTTATACAAGAATTATCACTGCCGGTTTGGATTACATACAAGAATTATCACTACCGGTTTTGCTTACAAACCGACAGTGATAAATATTATCACTACAGGTTTGGAATACGAACCGACAGAGATAAAAATTATCATTGTCGGTTATTAAAGGCATGTATTTTTATACACGTATTTTCAAAAACCGGCAGTGATAAATATTATCACTGCCGGTTTGGAATATGAACCGTTGAGATAAAATTATCATTGCCGATTATTAAAGGTGCATCTTTTATGCTCGTCTTTTAAAGAATTGGCAGTGATAACAATATTTATCACTGTTGGTTCTTGCTGGCTTAAATTTTGATGCGTGTCTGGAGCTTAAGAACCTGCAGTGATACTTTATCACTATCGATTATTATTGAACCGACGGTGAAAGAGTGGCAAGGATGATCCTTTCTATTGTAGCGATTGGTAGAAAAGGGGAAAAGGAGGAAGAACTCACTGCATGTGGGCCTAGCCCACGGTCTGATCGGGCCTACCGCGGTCTGACCTCCAGGGCTCGAAAACCCCCACTTTAAACCCAATCAACCACCTCCCTTCTCTCTCCCCCTCACTCATTCATTTTCTTCCCACCCGAGAGAGAGAGAGAGAGAGAGAGAGAGAGAGAGAGAGGGAGGGAGCAAGGAGAGCTCAATAGAAGCTGAATATTGAAGGAGAAGGTCTCCCATGAGTTCCCCACTTCATCCCCGAGCTCATGCCCAAATATCCGCTTTGCCGGAGCAAGCCCCAAGCCCTTATTTTATCTCTAGGCCGGTTGGAGCACTCCAAAGTCGATCTCCACATTGAAGCTTCCCTGAAGCCGACCAACCCTTAGAAAGTTTCTCCACACCAAGGTGAACCTCCCCAACTCCTTTCACCTCTTTTCTCCTGAGTTCCCCCACTCCCCATAGCCATAGGACTTAACTCCACCTAGCTATGGGCGTCGATCCATGGGGTCCAAGCTTTTGGCCCCGTGCATATTGCCCAAACCACAAAATATGAACTCCCTTAGTCTTGTGGAATGTTTTGGTACCACTCTTGGCCGAAGGCATGGTCGTAGCCTTCGCCAGAGGCCTCGTCGAGGTATTGCTGGTTAGAATCAAGTTCAGACTCCATAGTCAGGAGTTAGACCGTCACTATGGTCGGTCTGACCGCCAGACCTCATGGTCTGACCGCCATGGATCTGGTGTGACCATCATAGCTACTCAGTACTATTTTCTCCTCTGTCCGACCCTCACGGTCCGACCGCCACCTCACCTAGTATGACCGCGAGACACATATAACCTAGTGAGCTTAGTTTATCACATGTGATGTTTAGATCTCTTTTAGCCCAATCGATCAAGCGTTCTTTTGCAAATATTTTCATGACATATCGTGTTGCATCTTGCTCATGATCATGCAACATAAATCATACTTATAGCATTTCATCTTGCTTATTGTGATACTGTAGTAATAGTTCTATTAGACTATGATTGTGATTTTGGTGATTAATAACAACATAGTCATTGGGACTAACATGTTTATCAAAAATATATGTTAGTAGGTCTCATAGATGCAATACATCAAGAAGCCACCGCAACTGGGATAAAGTTTGATTGAATTGGAGAAGTTCTAGGAGAATTGGTCTCACCGGAAGGTCTGGTGCAGAGGGGTTTGCACTCACAAGAGTATTGTGTACAGAGGCTGATAGTCTCACCGGATAGTTCGGTGAATAGGATATAAACTCACCGGATTATTTCTGACAAAGAGGGAGAATGCTGAGGACCTCACTGGATAGTCTAATGATCTACACAGAGTAACACCGGAGCATTTCTTGCAGAGAAGAATGCAAGTGCAGAAAACTGAAGATCAACCCACCGGAAGGTCCGGTGCTTGGTTTGTACAGACCGAAGTATAGCACCGGAATATTTCTTGCAGAGGCAACTGTAAGTGCTGAAGAATGAAGATCAACTCACCATATAGTCCGGTGATCATAGAGATAGTTGCACCAGAGCATTTTCAGGGAAAAGAAGAGAAAATTTAACTCACTAGATGATTCGGTATGAATAGAATGAACACCAGAGTATTTTACACAGAGATACTGCAAAGGCTTAGATGGCTAAAGATAACTCATCGGAAGGTCCAGTGATGAATTTAAAGGCACACCGGAGTGTTCGGTGTTCATAGAGACTTTGAGTGGAAGTCAAACGGCTAGTTTCTGAGGTTGTACTCATCGGATGATACGATGTTAGTACTACTATTCTCACCAGATCATCTGGTGTTAATAGCTTTTCTGGGCCACTGGGAAAACAACTAGTTGATGGGTTTGAGACCATAAATACCCCATCCACTGAGTCATTTGAAGGTGTGGCATGTGCTAAAGTCTAGAGAAAGCTCATACATATTTGAGAAGACATCCAAACCACCGAAGTGCTTAAAGTGATTATCCAAGACAATTAAGCACAATATTTGAGAGTGTTTAGTGCTTATAGACCTATAATGAGTTGTAGCTAGGTGCTGCAGCTTGAAGAATGGATCAAAGAGTGATCCTAGCGTATACGAAGAGGTACACCGACACCTTGGAGTCTTAATGACTTGCCAGCATTTTGGGCCTTGGTGGATCAAGCTTATTGACCCTCCAACTTGGTGTGGAGCGACGACAAGACACATGTATGGAGACGCGAAGACCCTTGCCTTAGTAGCTCAAGCTCCGAAGTGATCACGACGGCAATTGATAGGAAAAGAGGCTAGTGGTGAGACCTTGTCTTGGTGGCTTGGTGACTCATCGTGCTTGAGACCTTATCTTGGTGACTTGGTAGCTCAAGATCTGTGACAGGAAGAGTTGTGCCAACTGGGAACATATCCTTTGTGGAGCTCCAACGTGGACTAGGAGTGGCATTCATGTCATCGATACCACGGAATAAAAATCTATTATGCTAAGTTTGTCTCTCTACTTTATTTACGTTTCCGCATTTAGATACTTACAATTTACCTTGCTAGAGTAGGTTGCAATCCTCTTGAGCGGTAGAGTAGATACACTAGATAAACATATAGCATATTTAGATAGAAATTGAGATAGTTTTATCTTGTGAAGCTTTTGGGGCTAATTTGGTTTAGGTTTCTAAGTGTCCTAAATCATCCCTCTTCTTTGGGATGTCACCGTTCCTCACAGATGCATTTTCACTCTTTTAGTGATCGATGAATCGGAACGTGACGGGTTTTGTTGGTGATCTTGATTTAATGCTGAGCACCAAGGCAGGCATCAATGCATACTTCTCCTATATTCCATATATTTGCTAGCAGCAGCTACATATTCAGCTTCAGCAGTAGACTGCGCAACACTAAACTATTTGCGAGAGAACCAACACACAAGAGAAGTACCCAAGAAGTGACAAGTACTAGAGGTACTTTTTCTATCAATTCTACAACCAGCACAATCCGCATCCGAAAAACCTCGAAGAGAAATCGAAGAGGAAGCAGAAAACCAAAGCCCATACGCGAGAGTGTGCTTGAGATACCTCCTAATGTGTGTCACTACTTGGCAGTGAGACATCCTTAGTGAAGCCTATAAGCGAACACACAAGCAAACAGCGAAGTGGATACCAGGTCTTGTCACCGTCAAGTACAGGAGAGAACCGATCATGCTCCTATACTCCCCCTGGTCCACCTCTTCGCTATCTTCATCTGTATCAAGCATGGCCAATGTAGCCATCGGTGTTGTCAAGGACTTCGCATCACTCATGTCGAACTTCTTCAGCAAGTCCTTGGTGTACTACATTTGGTGAACGAATGTACCTTGTTTGTATTGCTTGATTTGCAACATAAGGAAAAAGTTGAGCTCACCCATCATCGACATCTCAAACTCCCTGCTTATAGTTTCTGCAAACTTGACAACAAGTGCATGAGAAGAGTTACTAAAAATGATATCATCCACATATATCTGAACAAGTAATAAATCATTATCATACCTGAGAGTGAACAAAGTTTTATCAGTTGATCCCATCACATACACATGCTATAGCAAGGAAGACCTAAGCCTATCATACCAAGCTCTAGGTGTCTGCTTAAGCCCATACAAATGATTTCTAAGCTTGTAACTCTATGTGGATATTTAGGGTTCTCAAAGCCTGAGGATTGCCTAACATAGACATCTTCCTGAATGAAACTATAAAGAAAAGCACTCTTGACATCCATTTGGTACAACTTGAAACCTCGAGATGCCGCAAATGCAAAGAGGATCCTAATGGCTTCTAGTCTAGCTACCGGTGCAAAGATATCTCCAAAGTCTATCCCCTCCACCTGAGTAAAAACCTAAGCCACTAGTATAGTCTTATTTCTCACTACAGACTCATCCTCCCTCTATTTGTTTTTGAAAACCTATTTTGTGCCCAATGTGAATATTAGGGGTGGCTCTATAAGGACTCAAACTTGGTTTCTCTCAAAATTTCGAAGCTCTTCATGCATGGCATTAACCTAACTCGAATCAGATAAAGCATATCCAATATCATAGGGCTCAAAAGAAGCAACGAATGCAGAATATGTAAAATAAGCATGAGAAGCAGATTTGGACCTCGTTACTCTCTCATTGATGTCACCGATCATTGCCTGTGAAGGGTGTCACCGCTGAATGTGTTGACGGGCCTCATGCTGTGAGTGTACCTCCCTCTCAAATACTGCTGGTGCAGGTTTGAAAGTAGCTGAAGTGGAAGTAGAGGCTACAAGACTCTCTGCTAGAGTAGAAGAAGCAGGAGCAGGTGTGGTAGAGGGAATTAGTGAATCATCCTCGTCATCAAGAGCTGGAAGGTCGCTATCTACAGAGAAGCTCTCGCTCATCTCCTGATCACCTACACATTCAAAGATAGAACTAACACAAAGGTTAACTCATCAAAAATCACATCACAGGATTCTATGATTGTGTTAGTGTCAAGATTGTAAACCCTGTAAGCATGATTATGAACAGAATACCCTAAGAAAAATCCATCGGAAGAACGCGACTCGAACTTGTCAAGATTTCCATGCTTTATGATGAAGCATTGACACCCAAAAACTCTCAAATGTGAAACCTTTGGCTTCCTCCCAAAACGCAACTCATAAGAAGTCAAATTCAAGATCGAGCGTAATAAAATTTGATTGGAGATATAGCACACCATGCTAATGACCTCAGCCCAAAACTTCCTAGGAGTCATATACTCATCAAGCATCATCCTAACCATCTCTAGCAAAGTACGATTCTTACTCTCAACCACACCATTCTGCTGAGGAACGCGTGTAGTAGAATATTGATGCTCAATGCCATGCTCAAGACAGAAAGCATCAAAAGAGGTAATTATTGAACTCAGTGCCATTATCACTACGAGTTGCTTTCAATGCACTAGTGAGTTTTTTTAACAATCTCAAAGCTAAGCTCCGAAAGTGTGAAAACACTTCATCCTTACTCACAAGAAAGAAGACCCAAAAGTAACGAGAGAAATCATCAATAATGAGAAGAACATACCACTTCCCGCCCGCCGAACGAACCCGAAAAGGATCAGTAGTGTCCATATGGAGAAGTTCTCCCAATCGTTCAGTCATCACCAGATTGACTAGTGGGTGGGAGACAACAACAACCTTGCCATGCCGACAAGGAGCACAAACAAAATTCTTCACAAACTTGAGTTTGGACAATCCTCGAATCAAGCCTAGGGCACTTAAACGAGTAAAAAAACCAAAACTTATGTGCCCTAGTATCCTATATCACATCTAAAGCTCAGAAGAAGGTTGAGTAATCAAACAACGAGAAGAACCAAAAGACTCAGAAAAATCAGCTCCAAAAACTCTCCAAACTCAAGAAATCTTGCAAATTAAAGCGCCAGAAGAATTGAGAACTCAAGAAATATCGCGTTTGAAATGCACTTCCAAGTCCCCATCCAATAATTGAGATATAGAGAGAAGATTGTATCCCAAATGCTCCACCAAAGCTACATCCTTGAGAGTGAATCTCTCATTCACTCTTACTATACCTTTGACTTTCACCCTTCCTTTCTGATCATCCTAGAATATGATGTACTCGTGTTGCTTCACGGGGGTGAGACTGGAGAACTATGATGAATCTTCGCTCATGTGGCGCAAACAAATAGAGTCAATAAGCCACTTGTTCTCCAAGCCTCAACATGCCACCTACATATGAGAAGAATAATAGGTGGATGGCTCAGTACTGGGGTTAGTCAAAAACCTCTTGAAAATCTTGTACTGATCCATCCGCCCTGAAGTGGTAAAAGCAGGTGTAGGTAAAACATGTCTAGTATGCTGAGGACGAGTACCACGATGAGGAAAACATGGTTCGCCGAAGCGCTAAGACTCAAAGCCTCTTACACGTGGATCAAAATCATATGAGTCATGACAAAATCCACGCCGGACAACACCTCTAGGACGAGAGTGAAAAACGTTAAGGACTAGTGAGTGGAAGTGAAGAAAAGGCTCATGTACACTAACAAAGGAGCGGTATATATCCCAAGTGCTCCACTCCCACTCACGCCGCTCATCTCTCCTACAACAAAAGCAAAACCCAATTTAGTGACCCTCTTTTTGGCAGTAGGTGTAGTGGTAGCGTCTCTCGAGAACCATCTGCCGGTCACTTAGGGCTCTCTCACAGGCTCTCTCATCTTAGAATGTGTTTCCTATTGATTTTGGATTTCTCAGCTTCTAGGAAAGTAGGTGTGATGAACACAATCTTACTCTCCCCACTGTAAGCCACCATCTCAAAACCCAATCCAAGAGCTAAACCCGTCTTGTCAGCACACATCTTGATCTTGGCCAAGATCAAATTCATTTTTCCTTTGCTCTCTGAGTACTTTACCAGATAAAAGAGATACTCATTCTCAGTCAAAAGCTCTTGAACTTTCCCTCTAACCCAGCTAAGCTTGTCCTGAAAGATGGTACAGGTGAAACAATTTAGTTGCACATCCTTGGAACTCCCAGCACTCTCTAATCTAGACTCTAGCTCCTTCAGGTGCTTGTATTTCAGTTCAATATTTTTTCCAAACAAAGGGCAATTCTTGTAAGCAACTAAGAGAGTAGACCTAGACATCTCCTCAAGAAGCTTATTCTCAGCACTCTTAAGCCGACTGGTGACTTGAGCATGCACATTACAAAGCCCGACAAGTTCAGCCATGACAATCAGGCAACTCTCAGACTCCTCAATATTTGGTCTAGACCTAAGTAATGCAAGTTCAGTAGAGATAGACTCATATTTAGGCCTAAAATCCTTCAACTTACGCACAACTTTCTTAAGTAACATATCCTGGCTAATGAGAGCATCATTCAAGGTATCGACTTCGATAGAAAGATGGTCGTAGGAAGACAATACCTCAGAAGGATTTAATCAGGGTCGCTGTCGTCGTCGTTGTTGTCCTCCATGAAGCAGAGACCGGTGAAGTCCTTGGCCTTCTTCTTGTTTTTTGCTTGTGGTTCATCCTCCTCTTAGCTCTCTTCCTTGCTAGAAGATGTGTCGATGTTATTGAGAGCTGCCACGAATGCCCTAAAAGCCTCCTTGGCCATCTTGTTACGGTTCTTCTCGAAGAATCTTTTTTTTTCTTCTTCTTGTGCTTGTTGTAGTCGTGGTCGCTGTCCTCCCTCTTCTTGATCTTAGGACAGTCTGCCTTGAAGTGGGTAGTGTCACCACACTTAAAGCAGGCACGAGAACCATCCCTCCTCCAGTCTCGACAATTGTTGTAGAAGCGGGTGAACTTTTTCACAATCGGCGCAAGGTCCTCATCATCCAGTGCGTCCACCTGCTCCTCTGTGACAAAAACCAAAGAAGACAAAGCAAATATACTCGATGAATTATTAGCACAAGAAAATCCAATTGCAGACTGATTGCCACCACCAAATCTGGAAACCAACACCATGTTCTAAGACAGGAAATTTCCGAGACCGATCCAAGCTGCCTTGGCTATCTTGATGGACTTGAGCTTGCTGAAGAGCTCATCACAAGTCAACGTGTCGTAATTTGGATACTCTTCGATACTTGAGATCTTCATTTCCCATATGCGACGGTCAAGAGTATAGAGAAGATTGATCTCTCTCTTATGATCAGAATAGGACAAAACACCAGCTGATTGAAGATTGCTAACAATCCCATCAAAGCGAGCAAACATCACATCCAAATAATCTCTGAGGCCTTGCACAAACATTTGATATTCTTAGTTCTATGTGCTTTGGCGTCTGACCTTAATCTGATTAATGCCTTTATGAAAGACACTCAGAGTATTCTAGATCTCCCAAACATTATAGATGTAATGGACCCTGTCAAACTCATTCCGAATCAGACTGGTGAACAAAATATTTTTAGCTTTGTTGTTGGCATCATACCGTTCGATTGAACCTAAGTCGTGCGAGCAGCAGAGATCTCGTAGTTGGAATCAACTACTTCCCATATTGCACTTAGCTTAGAAGATAAGTCTACATGCGCACCTTCCAGTACGAAAAATCATAACCATCAAACAACGAAATCTTCCCACTTCTCTCCATATCACCTATGAATCATAAAGCCGGTTAAAGTCAACAAATGATCAAACCGGCTCTGATATTAATTGTAGGATCGAGAATAATGACTAGAGGAGGAATGAATAAACATCTCAACAAATTTCTTTCGAAATTGATAGTTTTTTCCTATTTTATCACCCAACACACCTCAAGAACAAAGCGCAATACAAAACACAGAAACACAACGGAAACATAGAGCCCAATCTAGAAGATCCGTCTAGAACAGAACAAAAACTTAAAGAATTTAAAAAGCACACTTGAAGATCCAATCAAAGGTAGGTCTCATAGTTGGAATCAAACACTAGGTTACACAGCAAACCAATCCATAACTCGTCTCCATATAAAATTTAGAACTTGAGAAAAAGATTCAAAAATCAAAGATAAGATCACAGGTTTAAAAAATTCTCCAAGTTGATGATTTAGAGGCAAATGAGTTCAAGACCCATGAGTATACACTCGTATGTGATTTCTATACTTCTAGCAACAAGAATGACTTCACAAGGAGCAGAAAATTCAGCCCAAAAACCAAAATAAAAATCATAACGGAACACCAAAAACTTGCAAACTTGCAAGAGAACTGATAGAGAAAAACTAGAAGGAGGAGAATTCAAGCATATGCAAAAACATAAACTTCATTACTCAAAGAGATCAGCCCTATTTTAAACGAATTACAAATATTTTTCACTCAAAACTCACATAATACATAGGCTAAACACTTATCTTTCCTCTCCTTTAAAACTGCATTAGGCCCTCAAATGAGTGGCACAATAGACTCAAGTGGTTAGTTCATCCTCTCTTATAGCCTTACCCCTCTATTTATAAGATTAGGAAATTTGACCCCTAAGTTTTCTAGCTTTTTTCCCAAAATACCCCTCTCTTGTAATACCATCCTACCTATTTTGATCCATTTTTTTTTCCATTCATCGGACGGCCACAACGTCTTCATGACTTAGCTTCACCACGACATAAGCTTCGCGATGGTGCCACATACTCCTCCAGTATTCCCACAGTTTTGAGGCCAAACAGCAAAACCCTCTCCACGCTTCTCAAAACATGACTCGCCACTTGCTTACACCTTAAGCAAATGCTCTGATGTCAACACGTATACTCCGTCTTGCGATCCGGACCACCGGCAAGTCTCTCCCGCTCTCGATCCATCGGACTGCCTTGTCACTTGTACCAGCATCTCTTTCGCTTAACTTTGTCAACACGCCGTCTTCATCCTCTGTTTCATACTTTTCGTGACCTCCACGTGTACAGCTAAGATCACTCTTGACTTTATCCGACCTTCTTGATCGTCCGGCACCAAGCAACCGCTTACCCCTAATCACCTGTCGTTGACCGCTAAATTGCATCTGTCACCTGCACATTATGAGACAAACACACAAATTTCTCCAACTCCAACTCCAGTTAGTTCATAATCAAAATACTCTAATCAAGTTCAAGCAATCCAAAACTCGACAAACCAAATCGACAACCTTATCAATCACTCATCATATATAAACCAAGACATATTTCAACTTGTTTTCTCACGTTCTCACCGAAAAGAATCTTAACTGAACAATGTTACTCTGCTACAACAGTAAGCAAAGTAATACAATGTTACTCTAGTATAGTAGTATGATTAAATTTCTAGAGGCTCTAGGATAATTAAATTGTCAGTCAGAAATTTTCTCTTCTAACAGTGGATGACGATGTTGTACACCCAAGCACAAATTTTATCAACCAAGGGTAAAACAAGAACAGAAATATGTAGGACAAGGTCATCTTGAGGGCACAAACGCTCAATATATTCCAAGCATAAAAATAACTGATATATAATGAAACACCATTTAGTCATGCTTACTTGTTCAGTTGGCTTTCCCTGCTCCATTAAGATGTACTAAGAAACTATGACCTCTTTAACCTACATGAAGGACATTGGTAAGTTAACACAACAAGATATAAGCACAATCTTGAGATTTAAAGCGCATTTGTAACTGTTTCAAACTTCTTGTTACGGGCGGAGCTTTGTTGTGGCCAGAGAGAGCCACTTCTTGTCAGGGGGAGCATTGTTGTGGTCAGGGTGGGTGAACAAATTTTCTGTATTTTATAGTATATTTTATGCATTTTGTAGTGTATTTTGGATCCAATCTCTTATATTTTATTGATTCAGCCTTCTCAGAATTTCAGCCTAAGTTCCGCCACTGCTTCTTGTTGTATCACATCGTCACATAAGTGAAGAAGAGTTCCTTTCCCACTATCAAGCTGTTTTGTCATACATTGATTTTGTAATCATGTTCTGATAAATTGTCATATTTTGATGAAATCTGTATTAAAAAAAGAAACAAATCCATCATATACAAGTGATAAATCAACAACATATTATAAACAAATTATCTAGCCCACGCTTAGTCAAATATATTAGAATCACTGAACTATTATGGAAAACAGTAGCAAGATGACTCTACTAATCAGAATTTACAATTGATTACACTGCACTTAGTCCGACTCTTCTTGGAATTACCTTACCCATAGAGAAGCAACATTTACCAAATGGCACTCAAGGTAACAAGAAAAATGGTATCAGTTAAGCACTTACGTGAAGTAGATCTTAGCACAGTACCCAATCACACCAGACAAGATTGCTGTGGCATCCCATATGTCAGCCTTTGGCATTTCAAGAGAACCAACTAGAGTGACCTGCAAGTGTAAGCTATTGATATAGTAAAACAACAATGTAGCTACACATCAGGATTGCCAAAACATTAGAAACATACCAAACCGATAACAGCAGAAATGAGAAATTTGACCCAATCCATTGGCGTTAAATTAGGGTTCTTCTTCTCTAGCTACAAAACAACTTCTAATTTCAGGGCATCAATAACAACCACGGATGTAACTAAAAAGATGTTGAAACAGCTACATATGGATCTCACTTCTAGTGATCTATCTTACAAGAACAATTTCCATGCCAGCCATTGGAATATGTTTGAAGTGCTTTACAAATATTCCTCGATCAGGCTTAGTCTTTGTGCCAGCCGTCCTGTACATATACGATCAGCACAAACAACTAATGTAACTGCATCAACAAAAAAAACTGAATCCATCATGAATGTGAAGGTTGGTGAACAGCACATTGAATCTACCTGTACACCACAATAATCCTATCTTATGTAGGTTCTTGAATTGTCATCTTACTCAACAGATTTTTTGTACAGTCACCAAAAAGTAAACATACTGCATCTTAGAGGATAAGTTTAGAAGTCTATCAAATTTTATTGAGAGGACTGTGAGCAACCTTAATTCAAAATTTTCTAATCGAATTCTCTCAACAAATAGTTCTGGTTCTTCTTTGTCTTCATTAATTTCATCAGTCTTCTTCATGTCTTTCTTTGGCTTCAACTGTGGTTTCCTAGAAAACAATCTATCAATCCTGTCATAAAATAAAATTTCATCATTGTAACGAATTACAATATTTTGGTATATTGGAGTAGATTGGGCTGAGAAACTAAAAAATGCCGTTAAACAAGCTCCTATACCTGGTAACCCTGAGCAATGACCTCCAAGCTCGGGATATCATTACATCTACTTTCTCCATGAAGAGGTAGTCAATTGTTAGATCAATTTCAATGCCTGGCGAAAGATGATATACTAAAAAGATGTGGGTATTTGGGAACAGTGACTTTGCAAGTTAGGTGGTCAAGAGGAAAACAGATACAGGATCATGAGAACAGCCAAATGCTATTATTTACTACTGATCATCAGCACAGAAATATAAATGATACATTTAAGGAAAAATATGACAAGCAAAGCTGCATTAAATAAAAAATACCTTGTCTGCAAGTTCTGGTAGATTGTCATGTGGGTGCCCTTTAAAGTATGTTGCCAACAACTTCTTGTCTAGCTACATTTCAAGGTAAGCAATTAAGAGGAATATAACATATTACTTTATGTCTTTACTTTTAAAGGTTAAAATTTCAGACCTTAGATTCATCAACTTTGATGGGAAGGTTCAAAAGATATTTTCCAGATTGTGCAACATCGTACTCTTCATCAGATAACAACTTGAAGTTGCTCTTTTCCATTACCTACTTAATATGGAGAACAACAAATTGGTTACAAATGATCAAAAGAAAATATATTTACACGACCAAATGGCAGTAGGACGTCTCACATGGTTACAGCTCACGTCAAAGAAACAGGATTCCCGTTTTATGTTCAAAGGTTGAAAGGCAATTTTCTCAGCTTCATATCAATACAGCATTCTCTTTTGGAGAAAATTAAAGAGCTGATTCGATCCAACTGAGTTTATTGGTCCTAAGCTTGAGAAAATTGTGTCTTGGGTTGAAGGGGAGTAATGAAAGTTAATGTAAGTTTTATGGACTTTGGTCGGGTACCCAATACGATACAAGTCATGCGAGAAGAATGCATAAAAAAGTGTTTGTTATACTGTCAAGGGGTTGTCATGAAGTTCATACTTCAAATCACTGAATGTTATGTTTTGCAAAGGATTTACATATAGTTTACTTTGCCTGAGTGTTTTATGGCATTCTTTTGTTATTTCGAACAGGATCATCCACACTTTTATGTTTATGAAGATGAAAATTAAAAAGAAAACTATTTACTATAACAGGGCAGGTTTTCATGTATGAAGGTCATGTAGTGCGTCAAGCAATTCATTTCCTATGAGAATTTAGGCCTTGAAGCATACTACGCAGCTCATGTACTCCAGATAGCGATGCATGGTACTAAATAGGAACAATCGCTGGTCCAAGGTGGATCTTGTTGGTCCTTACCCTGGATCAGTTACAGTTGCATAGTATCCATGTGGAAAAAAATTCATGCATTTTTCAAGGCATTCAGCACAAAGTATTAGTGAATCAGTGTATATGAAGATGAGGCAGGTGTTGAAGATGAACTATATTAAAAGTGTAAATACTAAATAGAGGAACATGTACAGAACCAACCTGGAAGAGATATGCCATGAAATTGAACTCAAGGGTCTCGATTTCCTCTGGTGTCAGGTTCTGCCGCTCCAACCTCTTCTCACCAGAGACAGGATCAAACAGCGAGTACAGTTGCTGCATCAAGAATAGACAATTAGGCATTGGACCAAACAGAAGCCTTGAGCAATCAAACAGAGAACTCAAATGATCGAAACAATTGAGACAAACAAGAGGCTTGCCATCAGGTCTTTGAAGTGGAAAAGGTACCAGGCCCAGATGGTGTACTCCACCTTCTTGCACAGCTTCAAGAACTCATTACGATCCACCTCGTGCTCTGCGCACGAATTTCAAACAAAAAGATGAATGAAATGGGGGCAATTCTGAATGCAGGCATTCTTTTCATATAATTCATCGCAGCAAACAAAATGAGACATCCATTTCAATACCACCCTTCAATCCGAATCTCATTTGGAAGGCAAGAGCGGAACACAAATGCAATTTTTTTGCTTGAACCTTGATCCAAAACAGGATCCTCACCGGCTCACCGCTGACGATCTCGCCATCAGAGGGTGGCCGCACCAACCACAATGCCCTTTATGCCAAACAGCCCTTGAGACTGTCTCACACATATGCCTCGAATGCCCATTCACCATGCAGGTCCGGGCACAAGTGTTCTCTGACTTCCAAATTCAGCAGCCCACGCGCATCACATCGACTAACTCCCTCACGCTGAAAGACTGGTGGCAATGCATCTCAAAAGCAACGCCAAAAGCTCGACGGGATCTAAATGGCCTGCTCATTTACATCATGTGGATATATGGAAAGAACGGAACCGACGAATCTTCCAGAACATTTTGAGGCAGTCACACGAGGTCACAAACCTAACGATAGAGGACGTCAACCTTAGACGTCTTACTTTAGGTCTATGAGAGGGGCACCCTTTGGATTTGTTGCCCTCCCAGACCCCTCAATCGGGTCGGTGGATGGGGCCGCAGCCGGCTCCTTAATTTTTCTTTCTTGTACATCCTGTAAACATTCTTAATTAAGACAGAAGTCCTGCCATTCCCGCAAAAAAGAAAACGAGACATCCACAGCTGCATCATGATCGGCACACTGCAGCTGCATGACCTTCTAATTGCAAGGTTTATTGCAATTCGAGCATGACTAGTATTCATGCCGATGGTCAGGTAAAGGAAACCAACCATGACGAGAACCTCAGAACTGATCGAAGTCGCCATTGATGCTTTAAACCCAAGTGCTACTAATAAGGACATGAACTCCGGCCGACACGTCGTGCCGCCCTCGGCGAGACACAACAGTCAACAGGCACCCTCGCCACTACATGCGAGAGCTCTTGCTGCTGCAGAAGGCAAGCGGGAAATTAGCAGAAGCGATTGTGATCTCACCGATGAGGTAGGCGATCGAGGCGCATGACAAGCTTGGGCTTGAGCACGGGGATGACCGCCTCCCGCTCCATCCGGATCACCTCCCTCGCCACCCCGTCGTTCCTCCCATCCATCCCCGCCTGCTTCTTCCTCGCGTCCTCCTCCTCCGCCTTCACCATCCTCACCGGGCTCAGCCGCTCAGGTGTTACGAGCGAATCGGTTTCGCGAACTGCTACACGCAGCCGGGCGCTGCGCTGGCCACGCCTCAAGGGTAGGGCTGGTGGTGCGACGTGGGGTGGACCTAGCGGAATTATTGAGTCTAGGGCGGTGGCGACGGCGACGGCGACGGCGACGGCGACGGCTGTCGGAGTAGGCTGCGGGGTTTGTCGCTGACATTGGGGCCAGAGCCCGCGAGATCCCACTTTCAGTGGGGTCATCCTTTTCGGATGCGTCGGCGGGTGTGGACAGTCAACTGAAAAATGGTTCGCTCGGCTTCCCATTTCATCGTGGAGAGCGGTGCGTGCGTTGCTAGCATTATTTTTCAATTCTTTCTTTCTTTGCGTTGCTAGCATTATTTTTCCCTCGCTCGCCGTCGGTGATTTTTTATTTTTTAAATAAAAAATTGCAAATATATTTGTCTGTTTTAAAAAATTACAGACTAGACTCATATCATCTGTTAGCGCTATTTGTTGGCATTTGGACAGACGATAGGTTTAAAAATATAAAAAATATTATGTTCTAATGCTTTAAAATTCAAAATACTATCAAAATAGATATTAAAAAATATAAAAAAGGTTTTATAGGATGCTATCATGTAGCTTAAAAAATTCAAAGACTAGATGTATATTTTTTTACAATAGACATTTATATTTGCAATTTTTTATTTAAAAATATAAAAATAAAAAATCCTCCGTCGTCGACTCGCGGCCTTTGCTAAGAACATACCAGCAGATCAGGTCAGTGGCGGCCCGTCCCATACAATTGGATGTTGGCCCATGCCGGCCAGAGCCCACCGTGCCGGGGACCTAGCGCGACCGCAAGCTGCATCAGGTGTTGCCAGCCTTCCACACGGACCTGAGCGGTGGGCCCGGGGATTCGTTCGTCAGATGCTCCCTTCTCCGCGTCCGTTACCGCGCGTTCCAACGGACCGACGGACGGACGGACGGACGGACGGGCAGAGCACCAGCCTCACAACAAGCGCGAGAGCTCACGTTTCCGGCGAGGACGTGTGGGCCCGGAGAGCCAGGCGCTGTCCTGTGGGCCGGGTGCGGGCAGCATCCGGTGGGCCCCAGAGCAGCGGCTGCCCGCGGCAGGGGGAGCACCTGCGGCCGTGGGGCCCGCGTGTGCATGCACCGCAGCACTGCACTGCTGGTCTTTCGCTTTCCCCCCATCCTCCCACTCGCTCGCTCGGTCAGCCTCTTTCCTCGGATCGCCTCGGCTGAAGCACCAAACCTCAAAAGCCTCTCCTTTATGCAGAGTAGATCTTTTTTCATGATAAAAAGGCGTCTGTCTGTCTGTGCACATGTACTAGTGTTTATCAATGCAGCTTGTGACTCTATGTTAAGCATACACGGCTGCATTTTTCGGAGATTTCCAAAATTCAGAGACTAGAGGTACCGCAAAATGTGCTAAGATTCATCAGCAAGGTACACATTTACAGCAGCAAGAAACTAGAGCAGGAATAAACTCTCAGAAAAGAGATTAGAATAGCATTTTGTTTCAGAATATCACAGCATTTTGTTTCGAAGAAGAAGAAAAAAAATAATATTCCAGTAGGATAGGCCTTGCATTGCATGTAAAGAGAGCGTTTCGTTTTGTGCGACTCATGAAACCCAAAAGGCCCGAGGCTGTAGTGCAGACGACTGCGTCGTGCCAGACCTGCCGCTGCCCGCCCAAAAAAGGATTGTTGGCGTGACTTGGTAAAGCCTTGTAAACTCTGTCGCGAGCCAGCTTCAGTGTGTCACAAGCTCACCAGTTCGCGCAAGCTTTTTTTTATTTATCACAGGCTCGTCAGCCTTGCTCACTGTCGGTGGGATCTACATCGCCACAAGTCAGTCGGTTGTGGATATTTTTAACACCACGGTCTCACCGAGCGACCAAGATGGGGCATGTGCGACTAACCCCTAGTGGCAGTAGGAGACCTTGCGGCTAGTCACAGGGCAAGTACTCACATATCCAGTCAATTCTCATTTAATACTGTTCACTCGAGTATTTTTTATTTCTAAGCATTCTCTTTCGGCGAGCATGGTCGTAGGGCGGTGTGGTGTTGCAATATCTCATCCCGTAGCATTTAATGCTACGAGATGACCTAACAGGTGAGCGTGACGGTGTTTGGTGATGGTACAGGTCGTGCACGACGACCAGAGCAGAGTGCGCATGCCTATTCGACGTCATGATGGACTAGGGGTAGTTGGCTTCATCAGGGGTAGGTCTGCTACAGAGTTTAGTACGGTCTGTTTGTTTGTACACTTTTCCTTCTGGTATATAAAGAGAGAGGACCTGGCTTGTAGGGGTATGGAACACATTATGTAACAAACTCACCCAATCCATAAGGAAAAAAACATGATGTATGGTTATTATCTCACGGGAGGTCTGAACCTGGATAAACCATTGTATACTTGAGTTTATTCGATACACATCCATAAGAAACGTAGATCAATGCGCTCGTTGTCTGGTATATCCCGGATTCATTGTCAGTGATCATTCACTAACAGTTGGTGCGCCACATAGGGGCACATTTTTCACATTTCTGCAAGTGTTGATACTATGGCTGGGCAACCCATGTCCAAATCCATGGCAATCGCGGACTCGACTACGAAGCCATGATGCCTTTGCAAAATCTGCAGACTGCACGAGTGATTCTTAGTCACCCGCCAGTGGCAGTACTGAAGGGTTCGCTAGTAGCGTCATGGTTGTGCGACCTTACCCTCTTAGTAGAGACCGCTCGATGCCAAACTATGGCGACAACCTCCTCGTCTGTCACAAAGACTGGCGAAGGTCGTGATTGCCAGGGTTCGTAGTGGGCCCTGTGGCAGGAGGGAGCCCGTGCTCCCTCAGTATCAGGGAGTACACAGAGACCTCCATCGTGTCAGGACATCCAATCCGTGGACCTACGCGACTCTCTTCATACCCATGACCTTTGCGACGTAATCCAGGGCCAGAGGGCCACCCGAAAGCCGGAGGATCATGCACGGTGAGAGCTGGAAAAGGGAAGACGGCCATGCAACTCTCCCTCCCCACGTAGGGAGGCATCCGACACCTCCATCCTATGGCCAGGGCCGCGAGACCATCGGCTCTCTCCCCGGTCGTGTGTTGTTGCCCATCAACGAGTGGCACCCCGGTACGGGACGGGGTGCAACGCTTTTCTTAGCCCGGCTGTGAGAGGTGCGCTGGCCTGACAAGTTCTGGTCAGTCCTAACCGAAAAATATGACGGCTCGACCGACCTAGAGGAGTTCCTACATATCTACACCACCATAGTGCAGGGCACGAGAGGTGACGGGAAGGTCATGACAAACCATTTCTCGACCGTCTTGACCGGTTCAGCCTGGTCCTAGCTTATGAACCTCCCTCGTGGGTCAGTTCGGTCTTGGGAGGACTTTTGCGACCAGTTCATCGCCAACTCTAGTGAACCTACGCCTGGCTAGGGGTTGAAGATGACTTGTATCAGGTCAGGCAGTGGAATGGCAAGCCGCTACGAGACTACATCTGTCATTTCACCGAATGCCAAAATATCATTCCTAAGATCACGGGTGACTCTATAGTCATAGCATTCTAGAGGGGGATCAGAGACGATAAGATGGTCGAAAAGCTAGCCACCAAGAAAGTTCAGAGCACCACAGAGCTCTTTGAGCTCGCAGACAAATGCTCGCAGGTCTCCGAGGCCTGAGAGCATCAGATCAACATGAAGCTACAGTCGACCTTCGACCAGCTTGCCTCTTCCAAAGGGGTCGATCGAAAGGAGAAAAAAAAGAACAAGCACAAGGTTGGACCGCCCGACATCATGGCTATCGACCAAGCCAGCCAACGTGTCAATGCTTTGAGAAGAAGTATGAGAAGAAGGGTAGAGGCTACTGCCCGATCCATCGTACCAACGCCCACGACTTGACCGAATGCAAGGTCGTGCGAGGCATCATCGACAAGAGTTTGGGGAACACAAACCCAGGCACAACGACGATGGTGAGGACGGGACCAACCCTGACCAGTCGACTCTGGGCTTTCATTAGGCTGAGCATATGGTCCACCATATCTTTGGGGCGTCGCAACATATTCCTAGAATAGAGAGTACAAGTAGGTGGTCCGCGAGGTATGTGCAACCATGCCGGACTTGAGTACACGCCTGAAGTAGTCGAAGGTAACCCTCACCTTCAGCCAGACGGACCACCCTGCATACATCAAGTGCCCTAGTCGTTACCCCATTGTGGTTGAGCCCGCAATGCACAATATCTGAATGGGGCATGTGCTGGTTGATGGAGGGAGCTCCATCAACCTCCTCTTCGCTGACACGTTGAACGCCTTGCAGATCCCGAGGACTGTGTTGAAACTATCTCATCTCTTCTTTGGAATCACCCTCGGCTCTTCAGCCAAAGCATTGGGGCAAATCGAGCAGCTTGTCACCTTCAGTTCGCCGAATAACTTTAGGACCAAGAAAGTCTCATTCAATGTGATGGACTTTGGGACCACTTACAATACGATCCTAGGGCAACCAGTGATGGACCAGTTCATGGCCATCGCCCGCTATGCATACCAGGCGATCAAGATCCCTGGTCCCAAGGGAGCCATCACTATTTTGGTCAATCCAAAGATGGTCTTGCACTGCAATAAGAAAAGCCTCTACATGGTCGAGCTAACTCCTGGGTCACAGCTTGAGAACACCGAGCCCAGTGGTCGCCCGATGAAGGTTCACATCGTTGCCAATCCTGACTATCGGCTCAAGATAGTTTGCTAAGATGAAGTCAACCCATCGAGGATGGTCAAGATAGGGGTCGGTCTAGATCCTAAATGAGAACTTGCAATCATCACTTTCCTTCGAGCAAATACATATGTCTTTTCTTGGAGTTCGTCTGATATGCTTGGAATCCCTAGGGACGTGATCGAGCACAAGTTGTGTGTACGACCTGATGCGTGACCAGTAAAACAAAAGGTGTGTCGGTTTGCACCCGAACAAAAGGAAGCACTTCATGAGAAGATTGACAAGCTCCTAGAAGCAGGCTTCATTCGAGAGGTGCAGTATTCTAAATGGCTGGCTAACTCCATCATGGTCCAAAAGCCTAATGGTAAGTGGAGGATGTGCGTCAACTTCACCGACCTCAATAACGCGTCCCCAAGTGATCTCTTTCCTCTACCCCGGATCGACCAACTTGTTGACTCAACTGCCAGTAGGGATCTGCTAACCTTTACAGATGCTCATTCGGGGTACCATCAGATTAGTATGAATAGGGTAGATGAGGAGAAAATTGCTTTTGTAATTCTCTTCGGGGTCTTTTGCTATGTAAAAATACCTTTTGGTTTGTAAAGCACCGGTGCCACTTATCAGTGATGTATTAAACTCATCCTTTGACCATGGCTCAGTAGAAATATCAAGGCATATGTTGATGATGTGGTCGTGAAAAGTAGGACCCAGGACGACCTGGTCGCAGACCTCTAGAAATTGTTCAACAACCTTCAGAAGTACCGCATGAAGCTAAACCTAGAGAAATATAGAGGAAGGAGTATAGTGGTTTTACCTAGCTGGTTTGGTTTGTTCAAATCATACATGTACTCCATGTCAACGGTAGTGATGACTAGCTCATCATGAATCCTCTCTTTGTTGTGCAGATCACTACTTGTGAAACCCAAGTGTGTAGCAAAGTGTTTGTACTTCACCTTGTACCAAGTGCCATTTGTCATCCAATGCATGGTCCTTGTAGCATCTGTATCCACATACAAGGTAGCATAGAACTGATAGATAATCTTATTGCACCACGAATACTCAAATGCCATGATTCTCTTCATGTTATGGTGCGTACAAGCAACAATGACTTCATTAAAATCAGGATCGTCAAGACTCTCCATGTAAGACCAATCAATCCACTGCATAAGTGACACATGTGACTTCCTGGGTAGAATGATGGTCTCATAGAAGTCCTACTGAAAAAGAGACAAAAAAAATGAGGATTTGTAGCTATCCTGTTAAACTCTAGAGGATTTCCTTTCTTCCTTTCCTTACTGCTTTTGTTCTTCCTTTGTAGTTGACAACATGCTTATGATGATTTTTCGCTCTCATGGGCCTAGATAGGCGGAAGTGTCCAAGCTCATTTGGTTCACCTTGATCATCATTAGCTTGGGCACCACCTTGTGCACTAGAGTTTGTGCCAATTTCCCTAGGTCTCCTAGGTCGCAGTTGACCACCTCTAGAGACATCGGCAGGCTGAGCGTCTCTGCTAGAGCCACTGTGAGGCAACTAACTAGGAGCGGATGGAGTTGGATTTCGATTCCTAGTTCTTCTAGCTTGCCTCTTTCCCCTTCTAGTGCTTGTTTATTGACTTGAGGACTGGAATATGTCCTTTGCTTTGTCCTCGTCTTATAGTTTTGCAATATTGGTTCATCATCTGAACTTACAAAATGATGATCATACCAACATCCATCAGGATACAAATAATGATGAACATCATCACCACCTCCAGACATGCTGACAGATCCTGGACAGATAGATAACTAGATATGCTGAGATTGATCAATAAGAAAGGAAATAAATTTGCGCATAAAGTGAGGCTTTATTGCTGAATTATGTGAACATCAGATGTTCTGAATCTATCAGTCGGATGTTCTGATCACATCGGATGTTTCAATTTTCATAGTTTAGCCCTAAAACTCACTTTTCTTGCTGATCGATTGATAAACTAGTGACAAGCCCTAGGAAAAAATATCTATGATGAAGAACAAAGCTCTTTACCGAGGGGATTTTAGATTGATCCGCAAAAAGAAGAGAGAGACAAGCCGGGGCTTGAGGATACCTTGATTTAAAAAGGACATGATTCGAGGAAGATTAGAGGTTCTGATGTGATGCTTGCCCAACCTTCGATGGAGATAAGAGGTTTCGAGCCCTCAGAAGATCCGATCGCCAAAGAGAAGGTGAGAGCACGAGAGAGAGACATCAGGTGGAGTAAAAGAGTGAATGGGTAAGTTGGAAACCGTCCATGGGGTTAAAAACTCCTGTTGAAAATTGTACATCGAATGTTCCAATCAGTGAAAAGTAACAGAAGTGATTCTGGTAGAAAATGAAGATCGGATGTTCTAATGTGAGCATCGGATATTATGATATAAGTAAAGTACCAGAAATTTCGGATGTTCCAATTGGAGAAATCAGATGTTCTGATTTTTGAACAGTGAAAACTTCTAGATTTTTAGAGAAACTTGAGAGATGAAAAATGAATTTCAAACAAGATTTTGTAGGAATTGACTGAGGATGTACTTGAGATGTTTTCTCCACTTATGATCGATCAGCGAACACTAAAGAACCCAAAACAATGATCATAACTGAATTAACATGATCTGAAGATCAAAATGGAAGAATTGACAATAAAAGAGCCAATAAATCTGAACAATAAGCATAAGAAACCAAATAAACCAAAGATAGTGATTTATCTAAGTTTTTGGACTTGTTTTAATTCATTTATTGTACTAGGACCAAAATTCACTTAGAATGAGATCCCTAAGCACTTGAATTCACTTTAGTGCATAATTCACTTAAAAGTTTCTTAATTGCTAAAATATCAATTTACTCATACCTTTTGGTTTGTGGATGCTCATTGCGAGAGTAACACTTTACCAAGATATGTTCCCCATCTTTAGCTCAAAAACACCTAGACAAATGCAAACAAGTTATGCAAGGAGTCAAGCCACGTTTTGTGAATCTAAGATATTAAGCTCATTCCTTAACTCGTAAAACCTATGCCCATCTAAGGGTTTGGTGAAGATATCCACTAATTGTTTTCAGTCTTTACATGGCTTAGGACTATATCACCTTTTGTTGCGTGATCTCTAAGAAAATGATGTCGAATATCTATGTTCTTGGTTCGAGAGTGTTGAACAGGGTTGTTGGCTATTTTTATGGCACTTTTATTATCACACAAAAGAGGCACATAATTCATATGGATTCCATAATCTTTCAAGGTTTGTCTCATCCAAAGTAATTGAGCACAACAACTACCCACTGAGATATATTCTACTTCGAAGGTGGATAGGGCTATGAAGTTTTGTTTCTTGGATGACCATAAGACTAAGGACCTACCCAAGAATTGACATGTACTTGATGTAATCTTCCTATCCACTTTACAACCCGCATAATCGGTATCTGAATAATCGATAAGATCAAAACTCGAACCCTTAAGATATCAAAGCCCTAAGTTTGGGGTATGAACAAGATATCTATGAATCCTCTTAACAGCCACCAAGTAGCACTCGTTAAGAGTGGCTTGAAATCTTGCACACATGCACACACTTAAAATAATATCAGGCCTAGATACACAAAGATAAAGCAATGAGCTAATCATAGAATGGTATACCTTTTGATCAATAGATTTACCATCATTGTTGAGGTCAAGATGGCTATTTGATTGCATGGGGTGCAGATGGATTTGGCACTCGCAGTATCAAACCTTTTTAGCATATCATTGATGTATTTTGTTTAACATATGAATGTTCCTTCCTTGAGTTACTTTATTTGAAATCTTACGAATAATTTCAACTCTTCCATCATGGACATCTTGAATCTTTTAGTCATCATCCTACTAAACTCTTAATTAGAAGTTTTGTTAGTAGAGCCGAATATAATGTCATCGACATATATTTGGCACACAAATAAATCATTATCAAGCTTTTTAGTAAACAAAGTAATATCGATCTTCCCAATTTTAAAACCACTCTTGAATAGAAAATTATTAAGGCACTCATACCATGCTCTAGGAGCTTGTTTAAGTCCATAGAGTGTCTTATGAAGTTTATAGACATGAGATGGGAATTTGGGATCTTTGAAACACAGGGTTTTTTCAACATATACCAATTCCGAGATGGGTCAATTTAGGAATGCGCTCTTCACGTCCATTTGACATAACTTGAAATTATGGTGAGTAGCAAAAACAAGCAATATACGAATTGACTCTAATCTAGCAATGGGGGCATAAGTCTCACCAAAATTCAATCCTTCGATTTGAGAGAAGCCTTGCGCAACCAATCTTCCCTTGTTCCTTGTGAGTATTTCATTCTCATCTTGCTTGTTTTAAAAGACCCACTTTGTGCCAATTACATTTTGGTTGGGTCTTTTCACCAAAGATCATACCTCATTACGGGTGAAGTTGTTTAACTCTTCTTGCATTGCCATCACACAATCCAAATCTTCGATGCTTCTTCTACCTTTAAAGGTTTCAAAGAAGATACAAAAGAGTAATGTTCACAAAAATTTTCAACTCGAGATCTAGTAGAGACTCCCCTATTTATGTCTCCAAGTATGTTGTCGGCGGGGTTATCTCTTTCGCACACTTTGATTAACTCTTGGGTGTGGCACTTGAGGTTGAGTTTCAACTTCCTCTTCTCCATCTTGATCAAGAAATGTGTTAGAGATGTCTTGAACTTGAATTGAAATGGGTGGCTCCACTTGTATTAATGAAGAGGAGGGAGTGAGAGCTACTTTGGGTTCTTATGCCCTAATTTCTCCAATTACCATTCTTTTGATTGCTTCACTTAGAATTTTCTCATCACCTAGCACATTAGGATCAACTTGCTCTACTTGAGAGCTATTAGTTTCATCAAATATTACATTACACACAATTTCAATAATACCAGTGGTCTTGTTGAAAACATGGTATGTATATGCATTTGATCCACATCAAAGCAAAAATCCTCATTTACTTAGAATGAAATACTTACTCCCAAATATCCAAAAGTATGAGACGTTTGGCTTGTTACCGGTGAGGAGTTCATATGGAGTCTTCTTCAAGAGTCGATGAAGATATAACCGGTTCATCACGTGACAAGTAGTGTTGATAGCTTCCCCTAAAAAATGGTCAGAGGTCTTGTACTGATCTAGCATTGTTCTTATTGTCTCAATAAGTTTTCGGTTCTTCCTTTCGGTCATGCCATTTTGTTGAGCAGAGTAAGGTGCGAAGAATTCATGCTTGATCCCCTCCTCATCAAGAAATTCTTCAATTTGCGTGTTCTTGAACTCATTTCCATTATCATTCCTAATATTCTTTATCTTCAACTTGAACTCATTTTGGGGTCTTCTTGCAAATATCTTGAATGTTCTTTGAGTTTCTCCTTTATCATGCAAAAGAATACTCAAGTGAAACAGGAATAATCATCGACAATTACAAAACCATATTTATTACCACCGATACTTATATAATCAATAGGACCAAATAAATCCATGTGAAGTAATTCCAAAGGCTTTGTTGTCATCATGATGTTCTTGGCGGGACGTGGCACTCCAACTTGTTTCCACGCTTGACAAGCGCTACAAACTCTATCCTTGTAAAAATTAACGCCAGATAGTCTCAAAATGTGTTCACCCTTAAGAAGTTTGCTAAGATTCCTCATACCAACATGTGTTAGTCTACGGTGCTATAACCAACCCAAACCAGACTTAGCTATCAAACAAGTCTCAATGTTAGCCTTATCCGATGAAAAATCCACACAAGATAAAGTTTGCCTTTCATTTGACTTTTGAAGATTAAGGAGGAATCATCCCTTCTAAAGACCGTCATATCAACATTGGTAAATAAACAATTGTATCCCATTTCACAAAGTTAAGAGACATATAACAAATTATAATTTAAGGATTTAACAAGTAAAACATTTGATATGAAAAGATCATTTGAGATAACCACTTTACCTAATCACATTACCTTTTCTTTGCTATTTTCTGTAAAAATAATGGTCTCATGTGGTGATCCACTTGAGTTAATGTGAGGAACCGTCTAAATAGTATTCTAATTAATCATCAGGAGGATCATTATTTACAAATACAACCTCAATGCTTAACCAGAATATCATCCCGGTAGTCCCGGCACGTGTTTTGTGCCCAAGATCAGAACACATGCATTTCCAACATGTATATCACAACATAGCTTAAGAAAGAGTGAGTAATTAAAGTTATATTACAAGTTCTTAAGCATGTCACCATTTGCAACAGTTTACATAAAGAGAAACTACGCAGCGGAAGATTAAAACCTTAACAACAACAAAAGGAGAGTGGAACCATATGCCCTTAGGCTCCACCCTAAAAACTACGCCTCACCAGAGTAGGATGCACTACTCTTTCCCACCACCTGCATCGGCGGGTACGAAGTAGCCAAACACCTCATCACCCTCACCAGCAGAACCTGAAAGTGCAGGCATGAGTACGAAGGTACTTGCAAGACTTAAACCATATAGAGCACATATACATAGCTCGACTCCAAGGATTATGCATTGAGCTGTTAGCAAGACTAGGCTACAAGGTTAAGTAAAACATATGCGGTAAGTAACTTAGATACATATGTGTGAGCATCTATACTTAACTCCAAAAACAACTACTTTTCTGCTCTGTAAACCACAACTTGAACATGTATGTATAGTAACCATAGTATCTCATCAACAAAACTACCAACCAAAACCATCACACTATAACCTTATCCCACATTTGTAAACTCTACGACCGATATAAATGAAACAATAGCATGCTCATGACCAAGAGTGCGGCATTTCGAAATATTTTTACACTCTGCAGGGGGTACAACTTTACCCATATAACTAGAGGACCATTCGGCTTGTGCTACTCATGAAAGTACACATAAGGGGGTACTCAAGTCAACCTTTCTCATACCCGGAACCACCCACTTGCAATGCCCCTATGGCACCGGGGTTATCACGAGTGTGTCCCGGACACCTCCGGCTCCCCACCACCTTACTTCTCCTTTTTCTCCTAAGCGTCATAGAGCCGCAAGGCAAGTGTCGGTATAGCATATGATAATCGGCTTACCTTACCATTAGATCAGCATGTGGTGAGTACGGAAAGTGCTAGAGCCAACTGTACAGACGGATGACCTTAAACGATGCAAGCAGTTTATGGCATCCAGACTCCTCTCCTGAACTACCCAGAGGACTCCTCCTGGGCAGAAGATACACCTAACACCGCCCACACCTGGACTCAATCTCGTATCTCAACCATTCATCTCAACCTCATCTTTGTATCTGTAAACAATGATTAAGCCCTAAGCTCATGAACAACGGCAGCACCGTCGCTCGACTTCTACCGAGGACCTAAGCATTGCTAAGCATTTCGAATAAACCTTGAAGCTAGACAACAACTATATCATCAGGACTACAAGGATAAGGATTCATTAATAAGTCAAGGTAGAGATAATGTATAAACATAGGTTTTACCCATATCAGCCCGACACTGGACTCAACACATGCAAACATACATAAAGCATAATTTATCAATTTTAGACTCTATTCAATTTGAACAAAGGGTGCAGTATGCTTAGATACTTGCCTTTCTACTCTGGGTTTGCCCGATACTTCCCGAACAGAACTCGCAAAAGTGGTGTGCCTCGGTGTCGTCCTTGAGCACACTCGCGTCACGCTCTGGACCTTTGTTCACTTAAAGAAGAACGCGTGCAATGATGAGCATGAAGGAGGTGCAATGTTCCATGACATGAGTTTAAAGCATTAACGATTTCCTTAACCTTACTTATTGTTAAACATTTAATATTTTTTGGATTAATTAAGCTTCAAACAAAGCTTAGCCCTAATTAGAAAATTAACTATGCTTAGCATGAGTGTGTGTATTTTTATCGAACAGGACATAAATTAATAAGATTTACATAATTGATTTCATTTTGGAGCTACCAATAATTAATTATGGATTAATGAAGCTCAAACCTATTTCATTAACCCATGCAATTTAACTACACATTTCATTGCTCCCAGTATTTTTTATCATGTAGATTATGATCATACGAAACCAACAAAATCGGTTTCACTATTTTTGGAGCAATATTCTAATTTCTATGCATTTTACAAATCTCAACCAATTTAGTAGTTGAACAAATATTCTATTTTGCATTTACCGATTAAATCTGAATATTAAATGGGCCAAAAAAATTTGCACCTAGGCCGAACTAGCCACAATCGCTGACAGTAGACTTGGAGGGTTTGACCACGGGTCAAAATCAACAAGGGCAGGGCAGCACAGTACCGGCGGCACGGCCCGACATCGCCAGCGGCGAGCGGCGGTGCGGCGCGGTCAGCGGAGGGCGCCGGTGGCACCAGTGTGACACGGGGGACTCAATTGAGGGTTGTGTGGTCACCGGCGACGACCGGAGGGCGACCATCGATGGCATACAATGGTAATCAACAGCGAAGGCTCAGTCAAGCACGCCGGCGGCAAAACAACGGTGAAACAAACCCGACCGAAAGCTCCTACACCATCTATGCAAGCCTGCGGATCCAATGGTGTTCTCATCAGCCGCTGGGCCCAGCCGGAGCACGGCCGACGGCGTTCGGCTATGGGCGGCGGCGCTTGGCTCTCGCGGAGAGCCATGCTGGCGTCGGGCCCAAAGGAAACGGATGCGCGCAAAAGGAAGAGGTGAGCGAGGAGAGGCTCACCGCATGATTGATCGGGGCAGAGAAGCTTTGGACTGGCGGTTTTGACGGTGAGGGGCAGAGCCACTTGGCCGGCGCCGAGGAAGACGATGCCCGCGTTGTGAATCCGACCGAGGAAAGGTGGAATCTGTGTGAGAGGTGGTCAGTGATGCTCCCTGGGTTCTCTCTCTTGCTTCTTGTGGCTCGGGCTCAACAGATTCATGCTCGGCAGTGCGTGATTTGGGTGGCGGCCGTGTTGTGGCGCTCTGCTCTGTTGCCCGGCCAGAAGAGAGAGAGCAATGAGAGGGAGAGAGGGAGTAGAGGGCAAGGGGCAAGGGATAAGGGCGGCCTCGGTCCCATGCTCTGACTTTCCGACGACGTGGCTGGCCACAGAAGTCAACAACGTTGGGGCTGACCTCTGGAAGCAGCTCGGCTGAGAGAGGAGGTGAGAGGCAGAGAGAGGGATGACATGTGGGGCATGGTGAATAGTGGCAACCGAAGAAAAACTTCCACTACACTTCTTCTATTCAAAAGGAGACCTTCCCGTGGTCCTATAAAAGAAATTATACCCTATGCTTAGGTACCCACATTTGCTTGGATCCTTTCATGTTAGTCACAAGTACTTTAGGCACCCAAATGGATTTCTCAATATGAATATTTCTATTTCTAATGCCAACATATTGAGCAAATACTTTACCATAGCAATCTTTCCTAAGCACATATGATGCATTCAAAGTATCATGAGAAGCACAATTAAACTTTTGGATACTCTATGCCTTCACAAACATGGTGTGATGTTGATCTCTTTGCCCCCAAGTCTTACCCTTTTCCCTATTGGGTGGAGTGTATCCAATACTTTCATGATTGAAGTTTTCTTTTTGAGAGCCAAGGACTTTCTTGAGGGCCTTACTACCCTTATGACATTTTAGAAGCCATTTTGAAGAAGTTTCTTGAGCCTCTTATTTTTACTTGCTAATGCTTGCATATCTTTCGAGTTAATACCATAAGCATCAATATCAATATCTTTACATCTAGAGCAAGCAATTTTATTTGAGACATTAGTGGAGAAATTTACATCATTTGAGAGGGTGATACTACTCTTGAGAGTTTCTACTTCCACTTCAAGATACTTATTAGCTATGTTCAAGGGGTCGAAGCTTTTTTAAGTGACTTGTTTGAGCTCTCAAGTTTAGTATTTGAAAGTTTAGCTAACTCAAACAATTTAGACAAATTATCATATTTCACCTTCTCTTTAGCTAGGGCACTCTCAAATTTAAGGTTTCTCTCTTTTTTAAAGATGAGCAATTCTTCTTGTTTTTCGAGAGTGTACTCTTGCCCCTCTATTGTCTCAAGTAAATCACACATGCTAGGCAAGGATAATTTATCTAGATATTCTAGCAAGTCATCATCGCTATCACTATCATGCTCACTAGTTAGACCAACATTTGAAAGCTCGGTTGGTCGTAATACCTTACATCCTTTTGCCATGAGGCAAATGGGTGACTCGTTGTCGCTTGAATTTTCGAATAATGACTTGATTTGTGGTGAAGTGGCAAGAGCAATTGTAGCGACACCTTCTTCTTCATCGGAGTCGGTGCTGGAGGCGTTGGAGTCCCACTCTTGACCAAGATGAGCTTGACCCTTGTAGCTCTTCTTGTAATATTTGCTCTTGTCTTTCTTGTGATACTTGTCTTTGTTGTACCCTTTCTTCTCACCTTCATCATTGTTCTTCTTGTTGGGGCAATCGGCAATGAAATGACCCGGTTCATCGCACTCATAGCATGTTCTTGTTGAGTGTCTTGCCCTTGACTTGCCGAATGTCTTCTTTCTTCCACTATTTTTGTTGAAGCCATTTTTGTTTAGAAACTTGTTGAATTTCTTCACAAATAGCGCAATTTCTTCTCTTTCTTGGTGGTCTTCACTTTCTTCTTCAGCAGTGCTTTCTTCAACTTCTCTTCTTGCCTTCAATGCAAGATTTTGTTTCTTGGGGCTTGAACTTGGATTATTGATATAATAGATTTCCTTGGAATCTTGTTGCATCAAGTCATGAGCTAGAATACTTCCAAGGATGCCATGAGGTATTAACTTCTCAAAGTCATCACACTCACGAATAAGAGTCACGAATGTGACATTTCTTGGAGTGATTGCCCGGAGCATCCTCTTGACAATAAAATTGTCAGTCATCTCCTTACTTCCAAGCCCCTTGATCTCATTGACTAGGAGATTTAAGCGGTTGTACATCTCATATGGGGTTTCATCATACTCATACTGAACCGATCCAATTTGCTTTTGAGGAGCTCAAGCTTAGACTCACAGACACTTGAGGTGCCTTCACGTATGTCACAGAGCATGTCCCAAATTTGTTTTGCACTCTCAAGTCTGGCAACCCGGTTGAACTCATCCCTACTCAAAGCACTAAAGATAGCATTTGCGGCTTGAGCATTCTTGTGTTCATTGATGTCGTCTTCAGCAGTGGGATTGTCTGAATTTTTTAAAACATAGGCATTTTCCACTACGCGCCAAATAGAAGGATTAATAGATTTCAAATGTATTTTCATCTTATGTTTCCATGATGCATAATGAGTACCATTAAAATATGGTGCTCTACCGGAGGAACCATGAACATATGAAGGTGCGGAAGGACTCGTTGAGTAATCATATAGAATTCTTTCTCCTCCTTCACTATGATATACTTCCTTTCCCATCATCTTGGATTTCACTAGACGATTAAGCCTAGTTTGAAGAGATTAGTCTCTGATACCAATTAAAGCATCGAGATGGCGGTCTACAGGGGGGGGGGTGAATATGCCTTTTTCTAAAAATACTCTAAACAAGCTGAAATTTTGTATTAATGAAATTAAATATGAAATTTAAATCTACTCTAAAGAAAGTAACAAGGAGCAATCCTAAATGGGATATAAATACTAGGATTAACACAAAGCAATTTATGAACTTGCAATAAAGTAAATCAATTAAGCTAAATAATTGAAGGATAGAGAGACGATGATGTTGTTCCCGAAGTTCCGATCCTTGAGGGGATGTTACGTCTCTGCTAAGTGGCTTGACCAAACTTAAGTCATCTATCTTTCAACTCTTTTCTTCCTGAGGTTACATAAAGCACTTCTCGGCTTCCTTGTGGTATTTCTTCCCTTGCGGAGACGAAATCCAGCCTTCACAAACTTTCTCACGGCTCACCACAAATGCTGGTGGCTCGTGATCAACTCCTAGCCATCTAGGAGTCCTGAAACTCCAAGAGAAAAGAATGCAAACACAAAAGCTTGGAGATGACACTTAATGCTCAAAGATCCACTTTTGAATTCTAGCACCCAAACTCTCTTTTTCAAATCCCTCTCAAACTCTCTTTTTCAAATCCCTCTCAAAGGTGAAACACTTTCAAGGGAGAGGAGAGGAACTTTTTTGCTTTGGATAGCTCTCAGATTCGACATGGGCACACTACGTGAAAAATAGACAAAGGAGACATACATAAGTGACGGGTTATTACACGACCCGTCATTTATATCGCCTCAGGTCAGGACCAGGTACTTACCCATCATAGATAACAGATAATAGGTGACAGGTCGTAATATTGTTCGTCACCTATAAAATGAGTGACGGGTAATAATTAAACTCATCACTTATGACTTGGTCATAAGTGATAGGTCTTCATGCACTAGTCATAAGTGGGGGGTCATGTTACGACCCGTCACTTACAACTTGGCAAAGATGACGGGTCTCCCTGGGCCAGTTATAAGTGACGGATCGTAATATTACCAATCAATTATAACAAATAATAAGTGACGGATAATATTATCACCCGTCACTTATTACTTAGATGGCTTTTAACACCTGGCCAGCCACTATGCGGGCGAACAGTTACTCAACAATTCCGCCCGCACAGTGCTGGCAATTCTCACCAGCTCCGGTAGAGATTTTCTAATATCTTGTTGATTTGAAGTTTGAATTGGTGCTAGGTCTTTCAAGGTTTGCATCTCCCTTTTTCTCCTCCTCTAATCCCTATTTGGTAGATTTGTTATGCTTTGAGTTGTAATTGGCTATTTTGCATCTTGATCCAAAATCTTAGTGAAAGTGAGTTGTATTTATATTAGACTTGATACTAGGTTTGCTCAGTCTACCGCGAGATGCCACAGATGTAGTGTATTTGTCTGGAATTTTTAATCGCATGCTTGACCACGAAATTAAGGTAATTCTTAATGAAGAATGACTATTTTTACATTAATTATAGATGACATACAACAGTTGGATGCACCTTGAGACTCGGTCTTGTTCGGAGTACCTGAGCGGGGTGAAGCATTTCGTGAGTGCTGCCTTAGCGGATATGAAAGATCGTGATAAAATGGTATTGTATTGTCCATGTCGCGACTGCGGGAATGATAAGAAGTTTCTGAAACCAGACAATATCCATGCATACTTGGTCATACATGGCATGAAAGGCCTTAACAAGGGAGAGTTGGATGAGGCCCTCCATGCCGATAGTGTGGATCAAGGATTTACACCCGATGAAATGGATCGTGATCTCAAGGATGAGGACATATTAGGTTTCAACGATAATGACCTCGAGGATTTTGCGGAGAATGTGAACCAGATGGTGTGGGATGTCGAATGGCATGACGAGTATAACAATGGTGAGTTTGTTAGATTTCAAGACTTTGTGCGGGATTCCAAGACGCCCCTTTATCCCAACTGTAAGGAGAAGTACACACGGATATTTGGGAACCTAAAGCTTCTACAGATAAAGGCAACCCATGGTTGGACTGACAAGAGTTTTGAAGCATTGCTCGATCTGCTAAGGGACATGCTACTGGAGGGGAATTTGGTGTCCGAGGGCGTCTACAATGCAAAGAAGATAATTTGTCCTTTAGGACTGGAACTAAAAAAATACATGCATGTAAGCATGATTGTATCTTGTTTCCTAGAGAGTATGCAGAGCTGGATCAATGCCTCGTTTGTGGAACCCATCGATATAAGCGTAGAAATAATGGTGGTGATGGGGATGGAGGCAAGAAAAGTAAAGGTGGTCCTAGGAAGGTGGTGTGGTATTTTTCTGTAATTCCTCGTCTGAAGCGTCTGTTTGCCAACAAAATGAGGCACAATTGGTGCATTGGCATAAGGAGGGTCGTAAGAACGACGCAATGATACGGCACCCGGCGGATTCTGCTCAGTGGCTAATTGTTGATTCCACATTTGGTTGGTTTGCTGAAGAATTGAGAAATAGTAGATTTTCTATGAGCATAGATGGAATGAATCCATTCGATAACATGAGTACCTCATATAGCACCTGGCCTGTTGTATTGTCGATCTACAACCTTCCACCCTGACTTTGTAACAAGAGGAAATACATTATGTTGTGAATCTTGATATCAAGACTGAAACAACTTGGCAACGATATCGATTTGTATCTCAGACCTTTAGTCAATGATCTTAAGAAAGTTTGGTCGGAAGGTGTTGAGATTTGGGATCAGCACAAGCAAGAGTACTTTACCTTGCATGACATGTTGTTCGTCACCATCAATGATCTGCCAGCACTTCGTAACTTGTCAGGTCAGAGCGAAAGAAAAGGTGAAGCTTACCCATATTGCTTAGATGACACATGCAGTTTGAGGTTGAACAAGTCAAAGAAAATAGTGTACATGCGGCATCAATGTTTCCTTCTCAGGAAGCACCCATACCGAAACATGGACAAGCTCGATAACACAAGGGAGAAAGCGTTACCTCCGAGCATTTCAGTAGGGAAGATGTCCACAATCAGGTTAAGAATATCAATGTTGCCCTTGGCAAGTAAAAATAATCCTCCAAGGATGATGAATAGTTAGGATTGTGGAACAAGAAATCAATACTATTAGAGTTAGAGTATTAGGAAAAATTATATGTTCGCAACTCTATCGACAACATACGTGTAAAGAAGAATATTTGCGAGAGTCTGATTAGTACATTGCTCCAAATGAAGGGAAAAGGAAAGGATCATGAGAACACACGAGCTGACTTTGAAGAAATGGGCTTAAGGCCGGAGCTCCATGCACATGATATGGAGGAAAACACCTGCCCCCAGTAGCTATCACTCTCTCCAAGAAGGAGAAAAAAGAATTTTGCGAGTTCTTGCATAGTGTGAAAGTTCCCTCCAGTTACTCGTCCAACATCGCAAGACTTATTTCGGTGAAAGAGCTAAAAATAAATTTCGCCTTAATGAAGTCCCACGATTGCTATGTGATGATGATGTCACTCCTTGCGGTAGCTATTGGAAACATCCTCCCAATTAAGGTTCGCGAGGCTATCTTGAGCATGTGCTTTTTCTTCAATGCAATTGAACAAAAGATGCTCTATCCAAACTCGCTGGAGGAGCTAGAAAAAAGACACTTTGAGACTCTATGTATTCTTGAGGTGTATTTTCCACCATCCTTTTTTGATATCATGGTACATCTCACTGCTCACCTTATGAAGGAGATACACTACCTTAGCCCCATGTTCATGCATCACATGTTTCCATATGAGAGATATATGGACATTCTCAAGTCGAACATAAGGAATCGAGCCTTTCATGAGGGATACATCGTACAGGGTTACGCGACGGAGGAGGCATTGGAGTGGTCTATTAATTACATTGACCCAAATAACCCAATTGACATGCCTAAGTCTCGCCATGAGGGGAGGCTCGCAGGTGTAGGGGTCCTAGGGAAGATGGCAATAACTCCTGATCAGAAGGCATACGACCAAGCTCATTTCCTCGTGTTGCAACAATTGAGCAAAGCGTGCCCATATGTCGATGAGCACAAGCAAATGCTACTTGAAGAGAATCCATGGCAAACTGGAGCTTGGGTTGTGAGGCAACATATTGAAAGGTTCACAACTTGGTTCCGAGATCGAATCAGACAATCGAGTACCCCTACAAGTGCTCTGATAAAAAAACTGGCATCGGTCCCTATATACAAAATTATGACATATGAAGGGTATGATATAAATAGATACATATTTTACACGATTGTCAATATGAGAAGAGTATATATCAGAACAGTGGTGTCCGTATAGATGCTTATGACAACGACGACATACAAAGGGGCACATACTACAGTCAAATAGAGGAGACCTGGGAGCTGAACTACTTGGGATTCAAGATAGCCTTGTTTCGGTGCCATTGGGTACATGAGGCAAAGGGTATTACTAATGACAAGTATGGATTCACTAGCATTGAACTCAAATATGTCGGATACAAGTATAAACCTTTCGTATTCGTTAAAGATGTTCGCCAAGTCTTCTATGTGACTGACACATCAAAGAAAAAAATACCATATGGTTCTCGCTGGGAAAAGACGCATCGCCGGAGTTGCAAACGTCGTTGATGAGGAGGAGTTCAATCAATTCGATGAAATCCCCCCTTTTGCAACTGCAATCGTGCCACGCCTTTCGCCGACCGAGAAAACTCCATATCTGCGCTCTGATCATAATGAAGGGATCCATATCAAGAAAGCACGAAAATGGCGAATTTGAATTTTAGGCTAGTTATTTGAATTTGTAATATTGATGTCAAATGTGTAATATTAAGTTCAAATTTGAATTTGTATATATTAAATTTGCAATATTTATGTCAAATTATTATCAACATAATTGTTAGTCTATAGGTATTATCATTAATTACCAAAACTACACTTAGGGGCTAGATGCACGTTCACTTACTTCCTTATATCTTCCATCATTTTTTAGAACTTATTATTTGTATCTTGCGAGGATGGTGTATGTGCATCTCCAACAATCCATGTCAGCTGGTTATAAGGTTGTTCACATCATATTTTTGTCTATATGGAACTATATGGAAGGGAGAATGAATGAAAAGAGAGAAAAGCTAGCTAGTAAGTAGTAGTCGGTCTATAGACACATGCAAACTTTATTTACTGTATCGTATGTGGACCCGCATTAAATTAGGAGAACATGCTATAGCTAATCCATTTCAGGGCTTGTCTGCTATGATAACTATAGATGACATTGACAAATAGGAGTAAATTGTTAGAGATGCTCTTAGACTTTCCTCAATTTGTTTGGATTACACCAACCTCCAGGTGTTATGTGTGCAACTTTTTCCTTGTGTGGTAAATATGCCATATCATGGTTAAATTTTTTTATACACTTTATTTCCACAAACAATGCACTAATTAATGGAGTATGGCACACATGTGTTGGCATCAGGTATGACACTAAATTAACTTTTAATTCTCCCATAAAATAATGTAATTATTGTCGTGGTCGTGAATTATTGATGTATTACTTCTAACCTTAATGGAATTGACAAAACAAATGTCTGGTTAATTTTGGCCTTTTGTAGAAATCATCATATTTTGGTTCTAAAATGATGAAAGAACAAGTGTGGGCCTTACTCAAGCATCCTAAGGAAAATTGACCAATTGGGCTGAATGAACTCTAAGGATCTATCCAAAGGCAATTCAAGTTTTAAGGAAATATAGAGATATTTTTGGAGTCCAAAACAGAGCAGATCTTTCAACCCAAATTAGGGTTTCATAACATCCACAAAAGTGGAACACTTATAACTATAAGGTTACAGACCTTTCATGTAAATCAATTTCCACATATCATATGCCCCCGACTCCTAAGATATATTTCCCCTGAATGATAGTTTGCGCAAAAGATCCAAGATGCGAGTCACCTTCCAACTTTGCTTACACATGCTTGTTTCGTATATGGTCTACAACCGTATCAGACTTCACTCATGAATACATGGTGACCACAATTATGTATCATCTCTTTGAGCATGCACAGACATATCGCTTGTATCTTGTGAGCGCAACAGATTAGAATTTTGCTAGTTTTGTTGTGGCTTTCTTGCCCTACAATCGAAGGAGAATAGTCTTATATGGTGTCAAACTAGAAATGTTTCTCTTTACTCATGTGGATACTAGGATAGACCATGCTTCACCTTTTGCCGCAATTTTTGTTCCAAATACAAAGGATCAATTAATTAAAGAATTTAGTACACCTACTACGAGCTCTGACCATTTGTGCCTCAAGAGGGACACAGAGCAAACTTGTTATATAACTCTTTCATGCTACAAGGAAAACCCTCCCTTGTCATGATTCTTTCTTGATTCATGCCTCTTAGTTCTCCACTCTCCTCCTTTTTTGTTTAATGGTGAATTCCACCTATCAACCTTTTCTTTTACATGTTTCATGCATGTCTCCTTCCGCATGCATTGTGTCATGTTGGATATGCATGCCAATTGCTTCATATAAACTCAACAAACCTGTCATACATGACAATAAAATAGATTATGATGATCGTGTAACTTTGCATCTTGCGAAGGCAGTGCATTAAAATTATTATCATTTGTTTTGGTTTGCATGCCTTGTCGGTGGAGAAGAAAAATACTATTGCATCAAGCCAGTAACATTTTTGTTTACTTGTTTGGAAATAATCTAGATTGTCCTAAACCTTGGCCACATTTATTCATAGGAAGCAATGGACTAGTTAATGGAATGTGATGCACCTGCCACCAACTTTGATCAATGTCCCAAAGGAACCCAATGTATACATTAGCTAACTTGGAAGTTACATTCAAACCCAATAAGAGCATCACTTGCCTTTTCATATTTCACCCATCCCCATGGTCCTTAATTCCAATCATGTTCCTTTCTTTTATTCAACACTTGTCCACCTTTTCTGTTTGCATATTCCCTATGTAAATTATTGTTTGAGCACATAGTGCCAAGTTGGCTTATGCATTCCATATGTTTCATATAATATATACATCTGTATATGATATCGCTCATGAATAGATTGTGACAACTAATCTGTATCATCTCCTTGAGCACAGACATACTCCCTCCATGGGCATATTAGGATTTGAAAAAGACTTTGAAAGTATATTTTGACCATTAATTTATTTTGTAATATATTATCAATTTCTACAAAATTAATATCATATTAAAAGATCTATGAAATATGGATCTATTAATACACTTTTTGTATATTAAAACATGCGTATAATTTGACTAATTGTTGATAAAAATTATGAAGTTTGACTTTTCCAAATCCTAATATGTAAGACCCCATTCCCGAGATCTCCTGTGCCTCCTGTATTAATCCCTAGATTAAGTAGTTGATACACACAGTATAACAATTAGTATCACAGTCAAACTTCGTATATAAGTATTAAGGTTCAAAGTACAAAAGATTACAAAACCATACTGTATATTACAAGCCTGGCCTAACGGCTAACAAAACACAGCAGAAAGTAAAAACCCAAGCCACAAGTAGCGAGTGTACGAACGTGACTTCTAACTCTACTCTTCATCACCACCCTCATCTCCGGCGAAGTCGGCATCAGTTCCTTCATCTGAATTATAGCAAGAGTGAGTACAGAAGGTACTCAGTAATTTCTATACTACTTGAAAGTGTTTGATAGATGCATAATGGAGTAATTCAAGGGCCAGACTTTACGGTTTTAGTTTTAGCGTAAAGCAATTTTATGCAAGTATTCAATTGTATCATCTACTGTAGACTTTAAAACAGTTCAAATAGCTCAAAACAAGCTATCAAGCTATATTTGGGGGTTCTTTGATCCTAGGAGGAGCAACACCTCATTCCACAATCCCTTATCATCACATCTGGTGTACTTCTAGTACCACACAGCTTTTGGTGGATTAAGCTAGGAACTTCATCACACGGACATCTAGTCCACACACTCACTCATCAAGACATACGCACCCAAAGTCTAGTCAAAATGATTACTACTATTGCATGTCCATGACCGTGGACATGGCTATTTGAATAGGTTTACACTCTGCAGATGTTGTATTATTTTACAAATGCGATATGCTCAGCCTCCAACCGTTGCAAGCGGAGGAGCAAATCATACCGAGACACACTCAATCACCTTTCCTGTCGGGCTTTTCTATGAGATTTACACCCAAGCGCTAGAGTCCATATACTGAAGGTCAGTCCCCTTTTTAAGCCTAAGCCGATTCTAGAAACCTCCAAACAACGGGACAGATGTCCACTTGATTGCTCACTGCTTCCAGCCTCCTAGTATGACACCTAACTCAGTCTGGTGAAGGAGAAATCAAGTCATGTCCATACAGGACGCATGGTTGCGCGGGGTAGCTAAGCATGATGGCACATTGACTCGGTCCTTGAACGACCAAGGTTGGTATTTTTCGGCAATGAACACCACAGTGGTGACTCACGCCCCCAGAAGCATCCTCATCCAGTGTACTACTCCACCTGCCCCAGCCAAAATAGTTTTCACCCATTTTTACACATCTCCCACCATATCCCACATGATATCAAGAATTTCACACTCATCATGGAATTCACAACCATCAAGGATTCATGGTACATGAGTTACTATTGATAATGGTAAATCTTATCTCCGAGGAGACGTATTCAATCCTAAGCATGCTAGATATCAAGTCGTCGTTCATTGTTAATATATTTAACAACAAGTACTGCTAGGGTGATATGTATTCTGGATGATGACATGTAAAGGTATGACAGTGTTGACAGGATTAACTATTATAAATAGTTTGAAAGAAAACGCAATAATTAGCATATGCAATAATAAGTCCAGTTTTAGTTGATCATATAGACTATTTGAAAACATAAGTTCAATATGATCAAGGAAATAGGACTTACCTTCTCCGGAGTTTTCTTCAAATTCATGGTTGAAATCAGGATCTTCCTCACTCCTGATGCTTCCTGCGTAGCACTCGCAAGACTCTGGTGGCTCTACAAGTGTGACTACGATCAATACATGTTATACTAGAGAAGAACCAATTTAACACTAAATGGAAAATCAAATGAGACCCAATGGATATCACATTGTGATAGATGGGTAGATCTCGAATTTAGATGAATTTTAACGAAAGAATCACCAAAATCGAAGTCAGTATGGAGAAGTTATGGCCCCTAAAAGATTAAATCTAAAATTAAATTAGGAAATTATGAAATGATACTATGCATAGGTAGGACCCACGGGTGGGGCCCACTGACCAGTAGTTTGGGTTGGGTCTGGGCTTAGGCTGCACAGTATTGAGCTGCACAGTGCCAGCCCGCTCAAGATTGGGTCAGTGGTTTAGCGGGCCTTGGTGGTAGGCTTTGAGGCTGGGCCGGCCCACGGGGCGCAACCACTGGGAGGCTAGGCCAGCCCACGGGGCGCGGCCACTAGGAGGCTGGACTGCCTTAACAGGTCGGCCCACTCGCGGCTGTGTTGCACAGCTTGGCTTGGCCACGCGGCGTGCGAATAACGGCCCGGCTACGTGCGCGTGCGGACGCATGATGGCGAAGGGGGATCAGCGGGCGACGACGAGGAATCGAGGCAGAACGACGCCGGAGAGCTCGCCGGAGTTGGTTTCCCGTCGAGGCTTCACAATGACGAGCGGACGTGGGGCTTCTATGCGACAAGGCAGACTCGACAGACCTGACGGCGGTCAAAGAGGGGCAGCGGTGCAGCCAAAATTGGGCAGCACCTCCCCTATACTGGGAGGTGCCAACTATAAAGAAAAGGGGGCCTGAGGCCTCTAGGCATCACGACACAATGGCCGGCCACATATATGCAGCACCAGCACGCCGGTGACGACCACTGCACAGCGACAGAAGGCAATAAGCACAGCGTCGCACAGATACACGCTAATAGAAAGCTTAGGGTGGCGACATTCTATTTACGCAGATGCGAGGGGGAACTGGGAGGCTCACTGGTGTCTAGGTCAAAGGAACAAGAAGGCAGCCAGCGGCGAGAAGCTACAGTGGCGACGATGTTGGCTCAGCTTCATGCGCGGGCGGCTCCTGTCGGGCTTCGGGTGGATAGATGGTGGCATCGGGATGACGGCGTGGCCCTGGAGCTCCTCAGCGGCTTGTGGACGGCTGATTGGCGATGGCAGAGGTGTGATGGCGTAAATGGCGACGGTAGCGCAGTGGCGTGGATGGCAAAATGGGGAAAGGGAGAGAGAGAGAGACCAGGTGTGCTATTTATAGAGGGAGAGACACAGCAGGGTGGTGCGGCTCGTGACGTCGGATGGCACGGGCAGCAGGTGCAGTCTTCCGGTGTCGATCTTGACTCAAGGCTTTGTGGAAAAGCTTTGGTATGGTTTGGGGAGGATCCTTGGCCTTGTATTTATAGCCCGGAGACCTCGATGATGCGTATTGGACTCGGATTATGGTTGCGGCGATGGGCATAGTCTGAGCTCGATCTTTCCATTTAAATCGGCTCGGTTGGAGATAAGTTGGGTGAAAGAACATGTATAACTTCGGGAACCTATCTACTAAGCTTCTAGAGGTTCTTGTGCGTAGATTTGTTAGGATTGTCTCGGATTGAGTTCAGTCGGCAATTCGCCCCCAACTCCTAACTCGTGTCCGGCTTGGGCTCGATTGGATTCCATCAGGGCTTTTGCTTCTAGAGGGTTTGGCAGTCCTGTTTGATCAATCTCCAGGCGAAGTCCTCCTTGTACATGACAGTGTTGGTGCGGAGTTCCGTTGCAGGCTTCGTGTCATATTGGGAACAATGGGAGGTGACGGGAGAAGGAGGCTGGGCCGGTTTGCCGATCGTCCGGGAGGGAAAGGATGTGGAAGGTGGGCTATTTTCATTGTTTCGTCCTGATTTGGAGTTTATCCTTTCTTATTTCCCTTTTTCCATTTGTATTTATATGCATACTATTATACATACTTGTATATATATACCTATATAGCACGTATACCTTATGTATATATACTATAACCCCAAAACAATATATATATATATATATATATACACACACACTTACATATTAACAACACACATATATAAAGCTGTAACCCTTTATATGTGTGTGTGTGTATATATATATGTATGTGAAACCCTTTTTTTGGTTATGTCAGTTCGGTATTTTTGGTGTATGAATATTTCAGTTTTTAGAGAATTCAAACCGAAGTTCTTAAAAAAAAAAAGAAAATTGCCCATTTTTTGTTTCGGCTTTCACCGTTTGGTTTTCAGTTTTCACAGAAAACACAAGCATTGGGCGTAGGAGCTTGGAGCCCTAGAGTCGCCACCGCCATTGTAGTCCCCACATACCGCTCTGCGCCATGCTCCAGCCTCTCCACGTGACCCCACACGCTGCTTCACCGCGCTCAAGCCTCATGTCTCTCCTCATCTCCCCTATGCCAATTGGCATGGTCGTCGTCCGCTACTACGCCGTTTGTGTCACGGTACCGCTTCTCCCTCGTGCAAGCGGCCGCGCTAGGGCGGCGTCTCATCCTGCATGCAACGATGCCTAGAGGAGCACAGCGACAAGAAGCATCGTGATGCCCGATGTGGACGAGGATGCATCCACAGTCACATCTGGGCGGTGGCGGCTTGCTGCCGTGGCGATGTTACGGCTAGGGTTAGGCGTGGGACTAGGGGTCGCGCCGTCGCGAGTCAGGGGTCGGCGGGTGCGGGTGACTGGGTGAGTCAAGAGAGGCGCAAACACTAGGTGGCTCGGGTTTTCTTAGCAATGGCTGGCTAGGCGTGAGGGGGAGTGGGCTGGGTGGGCTGTCAGGGGGTGGGCGAATTGAGGTAGCTGAGCGGGGAGCCACGCGGTGAGCGCCAGACGCAGCAAGCCTGAGCCGTCGGTCTTCGGGATTTCGATTTTTGAGACTCCACAACAGAACCTAAAACCGACCACCAAATAACATGAAAATAGGAACCGAACCGACCACCAAACCAAAAAAACCGATAATTTTGACGGTTCGGTTTATCGGTTCTGGTGATTTTTTTTGCCAACACAAAACCGTAATGTATGGTCCTTTTTCAACATATGCAGAACATTTCTTTATCACAAGTGATAATCTGCACCGCCCTTTTCCATCTAACAGCATAGGAAACATGACATGAGGTGTACTTTTGTGGCCAGCTTTTGACAAAAGTAAAGGATTTCTTGGGAGCTTGCATTTCCATTATGGGCATAGGCTCTATACATCACAAAGTAGAGAGGTGCCGAGACGAGATCTATATAAACTTTACAAAATATGCTCTAATTATTAAAGTTAACTGTTAGCTCTCACTATTAAAGCTGTCTTTGGACACAGTCTTTCGGAGTACTAGTATATGGTTATCAATTACCCGAAATATTGATTTCCATAATCAGATGCTGAACCTTACGCACACATCGCGAAAGCCGGAAAAGAAAACCATTCCAGTACCCAGAGAGGAAAGGCAGGGCAGGGGCCCCTCCTCCAGCCCAGGCCATCGCCCAGCATACCCACCCCCAACACACCGACAGACGGGCCCTACTCCATATGGTCCCAGAGGACAGTGTGGTCACTCCGGCATCTAGACGTCGCGAGAGAAATTCGCGGCGAAGTAAAGGATGGCGAGGGGGGTGTGACCGGCACACGCCACTTCCCCACCCAGCGCGGCAAGCACCACGTGCCCCTGCACCCCCTCGCTGTCCCTGACGCACTGGGCCCACCAGGCCGCGTGGCGCGTGCCAGGAGGCCGTGGGCCCGCGTACCGTCCTCCTCCCATCCGCTCGGCGCATCGGAACACCGGATCTCGCCCCGCCCACCAGCTCCAGCCTCCAGCCGCGCCACGCGGCACTGACGGACGGTCCCAGTGCACGTGCAGTGTGCGAGGCCGAGCAGCGGATCCTGGATGGCAGACGAGCCTGTGCGTTTCCGGTTCCCGCTGCTGCTAAACGCCGGTGTAATTCCGGATTAGCAGCGGTAACGTGCTGTTCATTGCTACCGTTACCTCTGTGTTGTGGGCCCCACGGGCCACAGCGCTCGGCGGCGTGAGCCCCTCGGTGCGGTCACCGCCGCGTGGTCTTGCTGGCTCCGGTGAAAGAACCGAAAGGCTGGACGAAATAGCACGCTTGAGCTCAGACTATTTCTAACTATTTTTCCTTTATTTTATTCTTTCATTTTATTCTCTTCTGGTTCCTTTCTCTATTTGTATTTTTTTATTTTTATTCATCTTTAATAGTTTTTTTTCAAAGAGAATCATGAAGAAATAGGAGAGAGAATTCTGACCTGAAAGGAATGACTTTGTGAATTTCTTCGTGACGGAAACTGTAAAGAGAAACCGTTGGAACGCTGAAAGGAACAAAAATCTCATCGTGAAGAGATTCTAGCCTTGAAGGGAAACTGTTGAAGATAGTCTAAAGAAACCATTATAATTTGTAGCTTTTAAACACATGTTGCGGATTTTATGACTAGAATTTTTGTAAGTTAAAAGGATATAATTTGAGATTTCAACTATCTCATTTCGTTTAAACGATATATCTTGGGATTTTACTATCAGCTGTGAGTAATGGCACAGTTACCCTTTTGTTAAAAGGATATATTTTGAGGTTTTACTGTTAGATATTAGTAACCGCAATGAGTCATTATATGGTCCTCTTAACCCTCAGCATATTAAGTTTTCAACGTCTGACATTAAGATAGATTATATTTGTCAGCTACCTCAAGAGGAGCTCTAAGTTGCCTAAAAACCAACATATTATGTTTTTCAATTGAACTGTGAGTTATTCTCGTTTTTTTCTGTCATCGTTAGTAATTAGTGGGGATACTGAGATGTTGCATGGGTCTCCCTTAGACCGTCCTACTACAGTTTCAAAAAGTTATGATCGAGAGGAGTGCATGTTTTATTTGCTTCTCACTTAGATTAAAGTAATTTCCATAAGATGTGTTTTGAGAGACGTGACGTGTTTACGTGTCAGTGTACATGTTTTTAATTAGGATTAAACACAAGAAGATATATTTTATGGCTGGCTATAAAAATCTTATTATATAGCCACCTACATCTATGATCACAGAAATACAAATTTGCGGTATCTGCACCACCACCAACAATATTGCTAAGAACCAAAAAGAAGGAACAACAACAATACTAGAAACCAAGAAGAAAGAACCATGCTCATGCCCATGCCCATGCCCGTCCAACACAACGGTTCACCAATGAGCATGGAATACTCAGCCCCTAGCAGCAGCAAGCACCAATAACAAGCTTACACCAAATCCCTCGGTCTTGCCTCTCCTCTGACCGGACCAACCATCCTTCCAAAAGCAAGAAAGCACCCATCCGCCATCGACACAGCAAAGCTCACCAATGATTCAATTAAATTTAATTGACTCATTTAAATTTAAAAGCGGGATTAATACGTACTACTATAGAATAGTGTTATCCCGCCTCTTGCCCGCCGGGGAGAGACAGGCCCATTTGGCCCAGGCCCACGCTCGGGCCCGCGCGGTGGCTCGGGGTGAGCTCACCTCCCTCCCGCCCGCCCGCCTCGGGGCGGTCGCGGGTGGGCAACGCGAGGCGGGCGAAACTGACACACACAGACACACTCTCTCTCTCTCTCACACAACGCACGACTCACGTAGACACACAACCGGAGAGGGGAGAGAGAAGGGGAGGAGAAGAGACACAGAAACTGACGTCGCCTTCGCCCCCGCGGTCTCTGGCTACTTAAATCCTCTCGCCTTCCCCAAATCGCCCAGCGCAAGCACGGCCCGCAGGCGTGGGCAGCGGAATTCGCGAGGAATCGGGGCCGGCGGGGAGGTTGGTTGGGGCTTGCGGCGGGGCGGAGGTGCGCATGTGAGATCCGATGGCGGCAGTGTCAGCGGTGGCCGGCGGTGATGGAGGGGGAGGTGAGTGTGTTGCTGTTTGCTTGTTTGGGCTGGTGTATGGGGTTTGGGTTGTTCGTGACGAGGGTTTGTTTGATGTGCAGGCGCGGAGGGAGGCGGAGGCGGAGGAGGGAAGGACGCGCTGTTCGTCGAGCTGTGGAAGGCGTGCGCGGGGCCGCTCTCGTGCGTGCCGCCGCTCGGGGAGAAGGTCTACTACTTCCCGCAGGGCCACATCGAGCAGGTGAGCAGGCCGGAGGTGGGCTTGTTTCTGTTGTTCGTGTTGATGGCGATGCTGTTTCGCTGCGTTTCAGAAGTTTTTTTTTTGTCTCGCCGCGCTTGCATGTGTCGGAACTGTAGCCGAATTTTGTGGGTTTTTTTGTGCTCCTACGTGATCACTGCGAATTGCGGGGTTTTGAGGGGTTTTGGCGCCGGATTACTTGATCTGGGGGTGATGGGGTCGCTGTGCTTCGCCTTGATTTGGGAAATTTCGAGCTTGCGACTCCAAAGTGTCGTTCGATTTGAAATCCTCGTCGTCCACAAGTTGGATTCATGGTTTGGTTCGTGAAAGCTCATGCCCTTGCGCCGAATCTCGATTTCGATGGGAATTGTCCAGGTTTTCCAAGTTTTTGCTGCGCTGGAGTTTTGCTTCTGATGCGGAGAGTTTGGCACTTTGGTCTCGCAAAATTCGCTAGTTTCGGCGATTAATTTAGGGGTTTCTTCTGATTTGGGGATCTTTTTTAGGTTTTGGAGCTATTCGGTTACTTTTACCGGTTACTGCAGTGAGCTAAGCTGAGTTCGTTCATTTGACCCTGGAGGCTTGGTCTTTCTTTAGTCCCTCGAATGGTATTAGGAATCAGTGCCTTTATGTTTTTTAATCGTTATCCAAAGTTTGGGGATGTTTTTTTTACTGACATGGGAGATGTGCAATGATTCCTCTGTCCGAGATTCTTGCTCTGCTCTGTGATTTGGAGGCGCTGATTGTTTCTTCTGTGGTTTCAGGTGGAGGCGTCCACGAACCAGGTCGCTGAGCAGCAGGGGGCGCCGCTCTACAACCTGCCATGGAAGATCCCCTGCAAGCTCATGAACATCGAACTGAAGGTAGTAACAGCGTGGAGCTTTGTACTTTACCGTCCATTGTAGCATTTTATGGATGCAAATGCCTGATCCTTGTTTCCTTTGCTAGGCTGAGCAAGATACTGATGAGGTGTATGCCCAGCTCACCCTGCTCCCTGATAAGGTGAGTTGCTTCCGGTTGCTTTTCGTTCATATTTGGGTTTTGAATGTAAACCAATGTCATGCATTTACGTTTGTGCTTGATTTACAGAAGCGAGATGAGAATACCTCTACAATGGCCGAGAATGAGGAGGAGGAAGTGGTGCCTAATGCGCCACCAGCTATGAATGAGCGGCTTCGCATCCATTCCTTCTGCAAGACGCTAACTGCCTCAGACACAAGCACACATGGTGGATTCTCAGTGTTGCGCCGGCACGCAGATGAGTGCCTCCCGTCACTGGTTAGGCCCTTGGAACCTTTGGCTTATGTTGTTGCTTAGCACTGCCTGTTGTTGGTCTAATGATAGTGATGCCTTTGATGTTGCTCCTTGATCAGGACATGAGTCAGCATCCCCCAAATCAAGAGCTGGTAGCCAAGGACCTGCATGGGGTCGAGTGGCGCTTCCGTCACATATTTCGAGGTGATGCCTCATTGTCCTCATCGTAATGGGTTTAGTCCAGAGGAATGTGCCATGCTCCTTGTTTGTTCACTCAGATTCCCTGGCAGGAGTGCACACTTAATGCCAGCCTTTACTTGTTTGTAAATGCAATAGAGGCCATTTGTGTGTTGATGACTCATTTACTTTGAATTTGATTACAAAATCTGACACAATACAATCATATGTACACAAGATAACTTCTGTTCTCTGACTGGGACCATCTTGTCAGCAGACATTTGTGTTGCGTTTGATGATGTGTTGACAATGGCAGTAGTTTCATTAGTCAATTCTAAATTGCAACTTGGCTAGATTTTGTTCGTTGGATAGTTGCTGAAATTTACACCTTTGTGTTTGCTTGACAACAGGTCAGCCACGAAGACACCTTCTTCAGAGTGGTTGGAGTGTTTTCGTTAGTACCAAGCGTCTTGTTGCTGGGGATGCCTTCATATTTCTCAGGTGTTGTACTTTGTCATGCTGAACAGTTCATGTTGCTTGTCCTTAACTCTCATTTGATGCTACCTTATTGATACCCGCTTACTTATATTCTACGAGCCAGAGATGAGAATGGGGAGCTACGTGTTGGAGTTCGGCGTGCATTGAGACACCAAACTAGTATTCCATCTTCAGTCATATCAAGCCACAGTATGCATCTCGGTGTTCTTGCAACAGCATGGCATGCGGTGAATACTGGGAGTATGTTCACTATCTACTACAAGCCAAGGTTTGTGATGAATTTTAAGCTTAGGCGCGTCATTTCTGCATTCAGTTTTAGCAGTAGCGGTGTTCCCTTTGTTCCTTAATTGTTGCGTGAAGTTTCATGATTCCTTTACATGATAGAAAATTTTGGTATCAACGGTAACTTGTTGCATGTTTGAACTGAGTTATTAGTGTTCGTCTTGCAGGACTAGTCCAGCTGAATTTGTGGTCTCACGGGATCGGTACTATGAATCACTGAAACAGAATTATTCAATAGGGATGAGATTTAAGATGAGATTTGAAGGCGAAGAGGCGGCAGAGCAAAGGTAAGCAGCTGTTTGTTGCATCCTTTAATTGATATTTGGCATGCAAATAAAGTCCTCTCTGGAGATGGTTTAAAACTTTTCATTCTCATTTGTTAGATTCACTGGCACAATAGTTGGAATAGGTGCTTCTGATCCATCTGGCTGGGCTGACTCAAAATGGCGTTCCCTTAAGGTTGTTGACCATATGTTTGTTTCTTTGTCTTACGAGGTCAACTTGATTTATATCAGTCTTTACTAATCTGTTCTTGTGAAATTAGGTGAGATGGGATGAAGCTTCTTCTTTTCCTCGTCCTGAAAGAGTTTCTCCTTGGCAAATAGAACCTGCTGTTAGCCCTTCTCCTGTGAACCCACTTCCAGCACTCAGAATCAAGAGGTCTCGCCCAAATGTTAATACTTCATCATCTGACTTGTCAGCTGTAAACAGAGAAGGTTTGAAATTTTGAATTTGACCTTGTTACCAATCTGAAGCTTGTATAATTCTTGCTATTGTTACTAATGCATGCATTATATTTTCATCTAGTTGCTTCTAAAATCATGGCAGACTCTCAGCAAAATAGTCTCCCAATGGCCTTGCACGGTCAGGGAAGTAAACCTTTAACAAGTCGATTTGGCGAGAGCAGTGATTTAAAGATTGCTCAGGATCTCACCATGTGGTCTTCAGGAATTGATCAAGAGAGAAACAATATTGCTACCCAGACAAAGCTAAGTTTGGAGGGTTGGATGCAGATGAGAAGACCTGAAGGTTACAATCAGATGTTACCAGGATTTCAACCACTGAAAGATGCACAGAATCCGCTTTGTTCTTTTCCTAGTCAAATATCTGGAAACCGTTCAAATACCTGGGACACAATGGATGTTCGTTTTCCAGTCCAACAAGCCAACCACAATATGTTACTACCTGGTTTTATGCCTCGTGACACTGGTTTTTTGATGAATCAACAAAATTATCTAGCGATGCCTGATGCTGCACTTCCTCAAAGGGCTGAATTTGCAAAATTTAGTGGGAATTCAGCTTTCACTTCGCTTCAGGGCCATGACATTGATCAGCGCTCCTTAGGCTTATTTGGCAATATTGAGTCAAGTTCCCACATAGATCATGCATCATCGAATTTGATGAAGCCCCGACCTTTGGTTATTGATAATGATGTTCAGAAAACCAAAGGCACTTCATTCAGGCTATTTGGGATTCCTCTTGACAGCCCAGCAAAATCTGAACCTCTGGTATCCCCACCAAGTGTTGCATATGATGGGAAGCTTAAAACTTCTCCATCAGAAAAAGGGAATCAACTGGATGTAATTGAAGTGGATAATTGTTCTGTTCCGTCCAATGCTGTGAAGCAACCTGATGGTCTTCAGTCGGATTCTGTTACAGAGAATAATCAGCCCTGTCCAGAAGCTACCCAAAATATTCAGAACAAAGTGCAAAATGGTTCCACCCGAAGCTGCAAGAAGGTTCACCACACATTGCATCTTTATCCTTGTTAGTCATCTCTCAATACATCATATGCTTACTGGGCCCAAACCTTCTAGTGATAGTTGTCAAAGTATGCTTTAATGAAGTTATGTACTGCTGCTTGCTGTCTGGAATTTCTTGATAGGGAACGTTGTTGCATGTATCTAGAAGCTAAGTTTGTCGCAGGTTCCACTGATCCAGAAAATCTGCTAGTTATGTAATCTTCTATGCTAATAAATTGTTAAGTTTTTCTTACCTGTGCAAGTTTCATTTCCAGAGCTGCTTGACATCATCCACAAAACAGCTTTTTTACTTACCTATTGAGTACAGAAGTGTCAAAAAAATCACTGTGGAAAGGGTGATCACACATTTTAATCTTTAAGCAATATGTCTTCTGAATACATAGTCTGGCCTCATGAAATTTATGAGTATATTCATCATACAATATACATATTATACCTTAAGAACTGCTGCAAATATGTGATGATAAAAAGAGCATGTCATAGTATCGTATCTAATAATCTGACTGGAGGTAGTATGGTAGTGTGAAATGTTCTGCCCAATTGCTTCTCTTTTGTTTCATCTACTTCTGTTGCTTCTGTAGTTGGTGAATATAACAAGGCTACCCATTTCAGGTCCATAAGCAAGGTAATGCACTGGGCAGGTCGGTTGATCTGACGAAGTTCACTTGCTACAGTGAGTTGATTACTGAATTGGATCGGATGTTTGACTTTGATGGTGAGCTGAGCAGTCCCCGCAAGGATTGGTTGGTCGTCTACACTGACAATGAAGGTGACATGATGCTGGTTGGTGATGATCCCTGGAAGTGAGTCCTGCTACCACCTGACTGTTTGCTTTTGATTTGCTGTTGATCGATATGCAGTTATGTATAAAAAATCTCGGTTTAACTCTAATATCTCTGTTTGAACAGTGAATTCTGCAACATGGTCCACAAGATCTTCATCTACACAAGGGAAGAAGTTGAAAGTATGAATCCAGGTGCCCTGAACTCAAGGTCCGAAGATAGTCTGTCTACTTCGCTGGGAAGAGGACTGGCTTCCAAAGAGCCCCAATGTGGCCCGTCTACTTCCGAGAATCGCTAACTTCTCCAGTTAGCGAGGTACACTTGAGCAGCAATACCTGATCTTGGTTATAACAGCAGAACAAATGACCATCAATACCGAACTAATATCGTGTGCGTTCTTCGCTTTTTTCAGGTCTTTTGCAGTGGCGAGGGAGACAAGATGCCCGCGTACCTGTAGCAGGAGAGACAGAGTGTGAGAGAGAAGAGACTCGTAGTGGTGTAGTAGGTGCTTTGCATTGCATGTATGTCGGGGAAGCCCCGCAGTACCCTGCTTGTAGATGGTGCTTGTCCCGGTGTCAGTCGCGTGTTCTGAGTTGGCTAGTATAAGTTTTGGGTGTGCTTTGTTGAGGTAAGTTGTTGTAGCATCTGAAAGCGAGCCAAACTGCCGGTGTGCTTGCTTGGTCCTCCTTTCCCTAAGCCTTGTAAATAGGTTTGCTTTCTAGCGCAGTATATTCTCAACAGCCGTAATCGGCATGGTACTTGAAGAAGGTAAGTTGGGTACTAATTGCTGTTGCCTTGCGTCTCTCTGGTGCAAGGGGCTGTGTGTTGTCGATTCTGATCCGTTGATTCGTACGCTGATCCATGAGCTTGCTCGTTCGGTGGAAAAGAGAGGGACTAGTGATGCTTGGGGTGCAAAGGAATGAATTCTGGATGCAGACAGGGTTTACGTTACCGACCGGAGCTCGGGTGGTAACTAAAAATCGTGATTATTGTGGTAACTGTTTGATTTTTTTTAAAATTTTTTTGGATAAAATTATTTAAATAAATTTGAAATTTGGGAGAAAAATTATGATTTTAGCCGCTCGGTAACTGGTTGAATTGGACCGGTTATTTAGTGGTTTTTGCGATTTATTGAGTGATTTTGTTTAATTTTTTGTATTATCGATAACCGCTCGGTTTTCTCGATTTATTGAGCGGTTTTCTCGATTTTTAATGAAGTTCAACCAAAAATCTAAAAATTATCTCAATCTTGTAAAATCAATAACTAATTCATCTGAGCTTCAAATCAAGTGAAACAAATTTTTATTGGTTCCCTTTAATATGATCTACATGATAAAAATATTTATACTCATAAAAAAGTTCAAAATTTTATGTGAGAAAATGTATTTGTTAAACCAAGTTAAATGCATAGTTTACTCTTCGCTAATAAAAAATTATGAATTAATTTTTTAGTCTTCTTACATGATCCTATGTCTTTTAAAAATACATAAACTCATGAATTAGTTATTGTAACATGCAGTATTGTGTAAATGTGTTGCGACTACATTAATTCATAATTGACTCATCACATCTCAAAAATTAGTGAAACCATTTTTATTAGTTTATTTATACTATGATTTACGTAGAAAAAATAATAGTAGACATAAAAAAGTTATTTACAGTGTTGTTTCTTAACATATTCATTTTATGCTTGTGAATTTTGTAAAAATTATAGAGAAATTAATAAAACTCTAAATAAAATGAAATCAATTTTAAAGATCCTGTTAAGATACATTCTACAAAATAAAAATATGTGTTTGTATGTTAAACTTTTTCTTAACATGAGTTAATAATTGAGCCGCACGTTTCAACTTTTTTTCATTTTTTTCAAACTTCCTCGTATAGAATATGATGCAAACGATAGTATTTTTAAATTTCTTTTTCACATAAGGTCTTACAATTGTGTCTAGTTTTTTTAAGATTTTTTTTTTCATTTTTTTTGATTTTTTTAATTTTTAATTTAAATTTAGTTACTGTTCAGTTTTTAAAACCGAGTCGGACCAGAATAACCGATTATCACAATTTTTACTCGGTTACTATCGAATTTTGGAACCCTGGATGCAGAGGAGGAACCAAGTCGACGTCACATGAGGATTGCACAGGACGCGCGTGAGTGGCCGGATTGAATGCTCCCTCCCATTCCTGCTCTACGGCGGGCAGTACACTGCCATAACGGCGCAGCAGCCCAATCCAACGGGATTTATGGCCGTGTCGTTCCTCTGGGACCTCTTCTGCTGGGTGCCACAGAAGAAGTGACCTGCTACTGTTACTGTCACTTCGTCTTTATATGGCCACGGAGTGTCATTGGTGCTACAATTGATCCCTATGGATGAGTTGGAACTAACGTCCTAAATCTGCATTGCCGCGCACAACACACCACCTCTCCTCAAGTCGTTACATTTTCTCTTATGAAACTAAAAAGTCTGTATTTTCATGCGGATTTCATTTCCCATTTATTCAGCACGCGATCAACACAGCTTACAACAGCAATCCTCCAGTGACCAGACAAATTTTTTTTTTCTCCAAACCATAACAAAAATCCACAAGTGTGGAGTAGTAAAGTCCTAGATCCAGAACTTCCATTTAGGCATGATATGTTCAACGGGAGCCCACAAAGCCCAAAAACTGTTGCTATAAATTGATAGCCTATTTAGTGTGCCACCTGTGGGTATCGGATCTAACTAGGGGTGGAAATGAATGGCAAAAAATTCGAATTATTCGATTTTGTATTCGTTAAAATATGAATATGGATATTCGTATTCGTATTCGTTTCTGAAATGGATACTAAAATGAATATATCCGAATTCGTTTTCGAGATTCGGATTCAAATGTGGATATCTGAATTCGAGATATATCCGATTCGTATCCGTATCCGCCAACCAGGGAACCAAATTTTGCTAAAGTTTTAGAAATTTCAGATATGAACGAAATTCCAACCCAATCAAATTAGAACAAATTTCAGTCAAATTTCATCAAATTTCAGTTAAATTTGATCAAAAATTTAAATTTCCAACATGAATTTTGAACAAAATTTCTAAAATTCCGGCCCAATCAAATTAGAACAAATTTCAGTCAAATTTTATCAAATTTCAGTCAAAGTTTTTCAAAAATTTAAATTTCCGACCTGAATTTCGAAGATCGAGTAGATATCCGAATGCGGATTCGTATTCGAACTATCCGATTCATATTCGTATTCGAGGATATCTGGATCCGTATTCGCATTCGGATTAAAATATGGTAAATCGTACTATCCGAATTCGATTCCATGCGCATTCGATCCGTTTCCATCCCTAGACCTAACAGCTGGTTGTTGGATAGCACGTGGGTATAGAGCTTCTGACTTTTTAATCAAGTGATCGTGGTTGTTAAATTTTGGTTGTTATTTTTTATAATAAATTTTTAGTTGTTTAGCTAAAAAATTTAAAAAGTTTCCTTCAGTCTACTTTTTAGCTTTTAGTTTATTTTACTCATAGCTGTTTTCTTAATCAACCAACAATCATAAAAAACCGAGAAAAAAACCAAACTCTTAAATAATTACTAGCTTTTTTTTTAAAAAAAAGCTTATCCAAACGGAGATGATAGAGCTCAGAAACGTCAAGCTGAGAGGCTAGCTCGTTGCAGAAGTCCAGGGACTCCAGATTGCCAATATCATTTGGAATACCACAAGATATATCATTTCTGGATAAATTTAGGAACTGGAGGCCCTTAAGATTTTTCAATTCTGTAGGTATCTCCCCACACAAAATATCGCTCGACAAATCAATACCTGTCAAAAGTGCAATTGCTTTCTCAAATGTATTATATTTTCTCTTCCAAATTAGATCAATGCTATCGGAATGTGGGGTCAAAACACGATTTTAGAATGTAAGCAAAATGTGTCTTGATCCCATATTGAATCCTTTGTTCTACTGCATCATGGATGCAAAGCTAGCAAACTGTCTCGGTATAAAACCATTCAACCGGTTGTCGGCTAGATCGAGTACCTGCAGTTAAGGTACGTATCCCTGAAACATATTCGATAGTAACCGGAGAACCTTAAGGGAAAGCATGTGATGTGATATCCATGAAGGAACTTTCCCATTGAATCTGTTGTCCCCGAGATCTAGAATTGTTAAGTAACTAGTTTTCTGCCCATATGTCATAACGATTACTAAAAAATTGTTAAACAATAATTTGAAGGTATTATCTGAAAAAAAAAGAGATTATGTGTGTAGAATATCTAACAATGGGATATATGTGTATAAGTAATATATCATACACAGACAGGATATGTACAAAACATATTAGACAGCTTCAGATATCACTGAACCGAATCAGCAGTACCTGATACACCTAGAATCAAGGAAGTACATACTAGGAAGGTGGTTTAAATTGGTTAACCAACTCGATACGATCAGTATTCAAAACAGATCTATCTACTTAGACGTTAAGAAAGACAATTCTCTATCGATTATGATTGGATAGGAGTCGATACCTTACCCCTATATAAGGCAGAAAGGCTGGAGGAGGGGGAAGAGGACACGACTAGGAGAACAAGAGAGAGGCAAGCATCAAGATCTAAACAGAGGAGCTACTCAGCAACTTTAGTCCTAGATTAGATTAGATCTGATTTACTCCTTGTAATAGTCTTAGCCACATTACTTGTACTCGAGATAATCAATATATGGCAGCAACACCCCCATAGGACGTAGAGTATTACTCCAATCAGAGGCCCAAACCTATATACATCGTGTGTCTCGTCTCGTGATTAATCCCTGCACTTAAAGGTACCTAGTCAATTTACGGACATATTGTCGGGAACTAATCTTCGACAGTTGACGAGTAAATTAGGGGCATTCTTCTGTTTTGTAGGATTAATCATGCTTCGGGCTCACTTTTACGTCAGATTCTCCGACACTAACTTCTATGACCACTTCAAGACGACGGCGGACATCTTTGAGTTCCCCTCCCGTCGACTCTTAGATTATCTTCGGAACTATGGTTTTCCGTTGGGACGATCAAGGTGGACTGATCCACACCGGTACCCTCGAGTCCAGACCATTAGATGCATACCGTGAGGTGGGATATCTCGAGTGGGATCCCGCGGAGCCTAATGTTCTCCACTGCATGGACACGGATAGCGATGAGGGTGGCGATGGTGACTCTAACACTAGCCAGAGCAGCCGAACAGATCGATTCATGTTTATGGCTAGATGCGACGACCCCTCACCGGCTGACCCGATGGCGGTGGATCCAAACGCCATGGTCGACAACAGCGTGAAATTCTTGAAGATCCGGTGACAGTCATTGCCGACGGTACAGGTGCCGAGTTACCCCAGAAACATCCGCATCTGGAGCCTTATGTGCACCCGACACGGCCCTCTACTGGTGGACCACAGGAAGACAGATGCCTCATGGCCTTTCCAGACAACTTCCGATGGGTGTACCTACACCCGTAACAGCCCACGGTTTAAGGGATAAGCTCCCTTCGAACAATCATCATGAGGCTTCATCGGCTCAACTGCAACTGAGCCTCAGTAGTGACATATTCAGTACTCCTGACGCTAACGTGCCAGGAGCTAATCTGATTCTCAGATCCCTTCTAGAATTGGATCCAGTGAATCCACTAACTCCTATGGTCAATCAAGTCAAAATCCTACTCGATGCAGCTCAGATCCAAGTTGCCCGAGCAAACAATCCTTGCAACTCTAGGTCCCCAGTCGAAATTGTCCCAGCTCGAGGAGCCATGGATGGGAACGCTCTCGAGTAGAGGAATCTCAGACGGGAAGCTCAGGTGGTCGAGCCCGAACATGATACTGTGGGCCAAACAGTAGCTGCCCTATCCATAGGCGTAGAAATTAGGAAGACCTGAGAAACTGTATTCCTCACAACCGGCATGATCTACGTATGGCGATCGAAAACTACCGTGAGGAACACCATGAAGACGATCGCTGCTACTACGACCATAGATCTACAAGACGAGATGGTTGACATGACACCCACTTATCTTTCAGTGGGGGGGGGGGGGAGAAAGTAGATTGCACCCATTGAAGGCATTGGCTCCCTTCTCTTGAATAGATCTTCTACCACTGCAGGATACGACAATAAGCTTACTTAAGTATCTTGCTTTAAGATAAATCAAAACAGCTAGATTTTCTTAAGTGTTATTGGCCGCAAAGGAGACCTTTGAAAAGGTGCCTTCCGAGTAAATGTGGTCATATGAACATGATAATCACAACCCATATATTTTTTGCTAAATGATCATATATCCTAGTTTGCGCAACTTACATGAAATTCCGACGTCGGTAATTTATGCCATCTTGCAAGCATAAGCCATGATCTTCATGGTAAATTTGTTCATTATAAGAACCTGCAAACACAACAGATGAGAATCACAAAATTATTTCCCCCCTCACTCCCCACAACGCGACTAATTATTAGGGCTTAAACTGATGAAGGTCCTTCCATCAAAACATGCATCAAGATGCATTGTGGGGGGTGGGATCATGCATACACAATTACACATTGCACAAAAAATTTGACACTGATGTGAAACGAATATGGAAAGGATTCTCATCCCAACAAAAGAACCGAAGAAGTACGAAACTAAACACATTAAGCAATAAGCAGACAGAGTATGCATAACGCAAGCTGTACAAATTATCAAGGATACCTTCCATAAGCTTTTGGTCTCCTTATCTTTGTTCGGCTTTAGCAAGTCCTTCAGTATCCATGTAGAAAATAGGAGAGAAATTGGGGGAGGTAAGCATCTGCTAAATGATCACGCTAAGGTCACTGTAAGGATGAGGGTTAATTTAATTCAGAAGCGTGTGTGTGTACGGTCGCAACAGACGTCGCGGAAGACCTTGGGGTCATCCAGCGGGGCACTGAAGTCTGTCGACATCTCTCCACCATAGACGACAACTCGATCCAATCGACGAAGCCCAAACCACCACAGCCACCACCTCCACCACTATCCCTCCTCCTCCACTTCTCGCTCCCTCACTTTATATCCTTATTTAGCCAAGCGGGAATGGCGACGAGCGCAGTGGGTGCGCGCGGGGTGGGGAGGCGAGGTGTGGGGCCCGCTGTGATCCCCGCAGGGATAGGAGGTGAGAACGAGGCAGTGCAAGAGGAAAGATCAGAACTTTTAAAGTGATCCACGTGTTTCCCGATCGGATCCCGCCGACACAGCCAGTTCTGGTGGGAGCGGTGAGATTTGGGGGGGGGGGAGGGTGTACCTAGATTGGAGCAGGTAAACGATGCTCCGGCGGTGACCAGGGTGTCGAGCCGCCGAGGAGGCATGGAGGCGAGGGGCGGCTGGATGCGGAGGAGGGCCGTTGCCATTGGATCCAGCTGCTGCAAGCCCACGACCTTGGGGAGGGCTACCACTGCCGCTGATTACCACAAGCTCAGGGAGGGCTGCACACTTTGGGAGGGCCACCGTGTCCTCCAGATCCGGTGCAAACTGGTAGTGATGACCTTGGGAGGGGCATAAATAAGAGGAGGTGAAGGTGGCACGGTGTGAGGTGGTGTAGGTGGTGGCGATGGATGTGGTAAGGCGACGAGGAGGAGGAGGTGGTGGCAGAGGAGGGGAGGAGGGTGTCGGCATGGCAAGCACCAAGGCGAAGGTGTGCGCGGGGGCATGGCGCGGGTGGGGCCATGTCCAGGGGAGGTGGCACAGGGTGGAAGGGAAGAGGCAGATGTGGTGGCTAGGAGAGGCGGCTGCGGTTGGAGACGATAGATGAGCTAGGCATGGGAAAGGGAGCGAGGGACGGGTAGGATCCTACGGATCAGGCAGAGGAGGGGGCGCGAGGCGGAGGCAGAGAAATCAGGGCAGAGGAATATTGTGGCCGATGGATCACATCTTTTAACTCTTTTTTCAAGTAGGAGATATGGTAGTAACTTAAAAAATCTCTAGTAAAGTTTTCTTTGCTAGGTGTAGTGATGTCAATGAATAATTAGAGCTTGCTAAGATTGGTAATTAGACAGACAAGGCATTTCTTGACAAATCTACAAACTCTAGTTGTTGAAGTTTGATCCATCAACTGTGGAGCTCCCCATGCAGCTAATTGCACTACCACATAAACCTCAATTGGCGATCGCCTATTAGTGCCAATATTGCTAGCATTGGTAGTAATAAGGTATCACTACTAGTTCATAAACACCAATGGCCAAAAAAAAAAAAAATTGATGATTCTATTGGAACCGATAGTGATACAACCTATCATTGCAAGTTCATAACACGACCCGACAATGGTACATCACTGCCGGCTTGTGGCTAAAACCAGTAGGGATATGCACTTTATCGCTGCTGGTTGATGCCATGAGCCGACAGTGAGCTGACAGTACAAAATAAGACGCTAAGTTTGAAAGTTGCAAAATATAGACTAAAAAGATAGCTACAAAATAAGTTCTTGATTGCACTAAGAAATATATGATTACATTAAGAAATAAGATCATGATCAATTATAAAATATATAAGGTATTGATTACAAAAGAAGTCTATATTACATAAAAACTAACATCCGGATTACAAAAGATTACTAAGCGTATGTTATAGCTAGCCTACTCCTAAGCTAGCTTACGCTTCTTTGCCTGTGGGCCATCATGTTCATTTGACAGTAACTATGGCTCCTCTTCGTCCCCCTTGTCCTCCTCTTCATCCTCGAAGGACTCATCATCCTCCACGTTAGCCTTGTCCTCTTTTGAGCTCGCCGTTGGTCGGTGCGAGGGTGGAGTGCCCTCCATGAAGTTCCTCCAATCCTCATCATGCGAGGAGGAGGGGTACTTGTCATTAGATGAGAAGGATATAGCGGAGGAGGCCACCATTGCCGCATCATCTTGAGATGACGATAGTTACGACTGAGGATAGGCAAGAGATGATGACTGTGGAGGAGAGGCCATGATGATGATGGTGCAGGGCAAGCAGATGTAATAGCTAGCCATTCGTGGAAGACAAAGGGGTGCCATGGAGTTTTAATAATGGTGTGAAAGACGAAGGGGCGCATGGAGGTACAAAGGAGGCAGATAATCTATCAGTGTTGGTTGGATTACCAATCGACATTGATGGTCATCACTGTCGGTTGATAAATCCAAATGACAGTGATAGGGGAACACAAATTGATGATTCAATTTATCAGTGTTGGTTGTTAACTCCAACCGACAATAATATTATTGCATGAATTGAGGCATTGGTTTATCACTGCCGGTTGGTAACTTCAATCAGCACAACTACGACATCTATTTAATCCTTTGTCGATGTTTGATACTCGGTCATATATTAGTTTGTGATATGGAAAATAGGGATACCTGCGAGGTTGTAGAAGTATATCTCATAGAGAGACATAGGGTTCATACAGGTTCAAGCCCTCGAGTTGGGTAATATTCCTACATCCTGTCTTGCCTTGATTATTCTAGAATCACAAAGTACAATGATGAAATATGGGCGTCTAAGCCTAACAAGTAGGCAAATTTGGTTGTGTCTAGGGTTCAAGAATTAATCGACTAGGGGATTGCTTCTGCCATGGATCTTCGATGAGTGTTGGTCTTCTACCTGACTAGTCTAGAGGGGTTTCACGATGTGCGACCTGCTTGTGCTTTGACTGGATCGATGTGAGATGAGGTGTCTTGGACGTGCCCCTCACCCCGCTTTATATACAGCTTGATACTTGAAAGAGTCGGAGGCATCGGCCAAAGTGGACTCAGAGATCCTACGGAACTAGCTAGAGGCTATGGTCCCTTTGGCAAAGAAGACCTTCTCTATTTTCAATTGCCTCCTTTAGAAGGTTGGCAAGTCAATCCCTTCTCCTGAGGACGTGTCTCCCTTGGGCTATATTGAAAGTGCATCTAGGCCCCCTAAGTGGGTTTTGGCTTATTGATGACAAAATGATTAAGGATCTAATATGTTTATCTAAGTCATGAACAGGTCTAAGTCCAAATTGAGAAGACATATGATGTTTGACGCCCTTCGAAAAGAAAGGAGAAGCAACTAGGAGTACTCAATAGGATTTAAATTATTTTATTTTTGAAATTTAGTCTAGGATAGCCGCTCTATCAAGAGGGTTGCATTTGATTGCTTGATTAGTGTCTCAATGCTCAAGATATCCTTTAGAACCAATAAGTTGAGAGACACACTCACCCACGGACACTGGGTTTGTTTTGCAAAGTTCACTGAGTCCGGAGTCTCCGGTGTTCACCGGATACTCCGGTACTCAGTATTTAGTCCGGAGTCTCCGAGATAGACTCTGGCAGAGGGTGCTCGGTTCTGATTTATTTTTGTTGGAAAAGGACCGGAGTCTCCGATATTCACCGGATACTCCGGTAGTTGGTGAGTTTTAAGACCGGAGTCTCTGAGGGAGACTCCGCCAGAGGTCGATCGGTTAGGCCTTTATTTTTATTGAAAAAGACCGGAGTCTCCGGTGTTCACCGGATACTTCGGTAGGAGAAAACGTTTTAACCGGAGTCTCTGAGGGAGACTCCGGCAGGGGTGTCTCGATTAACATTTATTCTTTTTGATAAAAGGACCGGAGTCTCTGGACCGGGAGAAGCCGGAGGGTCCGGCAAGTCTCTGGACTTAGTCTATCCGATAGCCCTGTCAGGACCGGAGACTCCGGTGTTCACCAGAGACTCCGGTAATTTAACAGAATTGTAACGGCTAGTTCTGACACGTTCTATGACTGTTCTGACGCCGTTTTTGGATTTGGGACCGGATACTCCGGTCAGGTCTGACAGAACAGTAACGGCTAGTTTTTGAGAGAAGGCTATATATACTCCCACACCCCTTGGCATTAAATGCTTGCTGTTGTTGGTGAACTCTAGACTCCTTGAGCATTCAAAATCCCTCCAACCACCTCTAGTGCTAAGTTTTGCAAAAATTTAGCGAGTTTGGGTTTGGAGTGAGACTAAGCCACTTGAGCATTGAGTTCTTCCTCGAGCATTCGCTGTGATCTTTACTCTTGAAGCTTTGTGCTTCTAGACGGCAAGGCGTCGCCTGTAGAGCACCCAATCTTTGTAGAGTGCCACGGGAAGTTTGTAATTGACTTCAAATTGAGTAAGGAAATTATAGCTTGATCTTTGTGGTCGCTAGAAGGGGATATGGTTGGAAAAGACCCGGCTCTTTGTGAGCTCCTCAACGGAGACGTAGGCACTTCTTTGTGAGGTGGATGAACTCCGGGATAATCCCTTCGTTCTTATTTGTGCAATTTACTTAATCATGTGGATTTGAGAATTTACATATAAGTTGCCTTAGTGATCATCTTGCTAGTATTAACTGTTGTTTTATCTTTGTGATATCTAGTAGACATAGCTTCACCTTTAGATTCTAGCTGCTCGCTTTAATTCATAGTTGTTCTTGATTTCCTGTATAGACCGGAGACTCCAGACTAGACCGGATACTCCGGACCAGACCGGAGTATCCGACCTTCACCGGAGTATCCAGCAGTTTTAATCTGCTATTTTAGTTTTAATTTTCAGAAAAGCCTATTCACCCCCCCCTCTAGGCACTTTCATATATTGAGCAGCTCGTCCGCTTGGGGGAGACATTTAGCGCATGGCTCCTATAGGAATCGGTGACGTCTTAAGAGGGGGAGGGGGGGTGAATTAGGACACTTAAAACTATTTCGGCTCCAAAACTACACAAGATAACCCTATATCAATTTCTATCTAAATGTGCTGTAGGTTTATCTAGTGTGTCTACTCTACCGATCAAAGCGCTTGCAATCTATCTAAGAAGGTAAATTGCAAGTAAGTAAATGCGAAAACGTAAATAAGGTAGAGACAGAAAACTCGGCACAAGGATTTTTTCCGTTGTATCGGTGGCATGAATGCCACCCCTAGTCCTTGTTGGTGCTCCATAAAGGATATGCTCCCGGTCGACACCCGGTCACAGCTTTTGAGCCACCAAGTCACAAAGACAAGGCCTCCACTCGGATGAGCCACCAAGCCACCAAGGCAAGGTCTCACCACTAGCTTCTCTTCAGGTTCCTCGCCGTCGTGATCATTTTGGAGCTTGAGCCACAAAGGCAAGGCTCTTCGCGTCCCCGCACAATTGCCTTGTCGCTGCTCCACACCAAGTCGAAGGGTCAACAAGCTTGCCGATGAGTCACCAAGACTCCAAGGTACCGACGTACCAATAGGTACATTGTTGGATCACTCGTTGATTCACTCTCTAGGAAACAATTACCTAGCAACTCACTATCAAGGTTTATAAGCACTAATCACTCACTAATCTTATGCTTAATCACCTTGGATGATCACTTTAAGCACTTTGGTGGCTTGAATGTCTTCTCAAGTGTACATGAACTTCTCTGTATCCAGCACACTTAAATGACTGAGTGGAGGGGTATTCATAGCCTCAAACCTGCCAACTAGCTGTTAACCCAATGACTCTGAAAAGTTGTTAACACCGGATGATCCGGTGAGAATAGTAGTACTAACACTGGATCATTCAGTGAGTACATTCTCACAAACTAGCCGTTAGAACCCTACTCAAGCCTCTGTGAACACCGGATGCTCAGGTATATACTCCATCTTCATCATTGGACTTTCGGGTGAGTATATCTTAGCCATCCGAGCCAACATCTTCTCTGTGTAAATTGCTCCGGTGTATTCTCCAGTGCAGATCACATCATCACCGGACTATCCGGTGAGGTCACTGCATTCTTCCCTTTTTCAACAATGCTCCGGTGCTTCCCTCCCGTGTGTTCAAATCAATCACCAGACTATCTGGTGGGGTCTTCTGCTTCTTTTTCATCTTTGCATTGTTCATTGTCCATTGTATTATCCGGTGTTGCCTTGCTTCGTCACCGGACTATCCAGTGAGGCTTTCATGCCTCTGTCCCTCTTTGATAGAGATGCTCTGGTGAGTGCAAATATCTGGAGCAACAGACCATCCGGTGTGTAGTAATTTCTCCTGGGACTTTTTTCAATTCAACCAAACTTTGTCCCGGCTTCGGTGGCTTCTTCATGTATTACATCCATGAGACCTATTAACATATATTCTTGACAAACATGTTAGTCCCAATGACTATGTTGTCATTAATCACCAAAATCACAATCATGGCCTAATAGGGTCATTTTCGCTACAATCTCCCCCTTTTTGATGATTGATGACAACACAACCAAAGCAAGTGGCAAATAACAAATAATTTCAAATGTAAAGATTATAAATGAGCACAAAGTCTTACCACATTGCTTGGATGCATGTTCTTACCACTTAGTTCCCCTTTATTGTGGCTCCCCCTTTCTCCATTACCACTATCTCTCTTGATTTAACCTAAGCAAGAGCTTCTCCCCCTTTGTTAACCTTTATGTATCTTGCACTTTCTACAATCTCTCCTTATTGTTCATCTTGCATTTCTTACTTTGGTCATTAAACTTCTCCCCCTTTGTCAACAATCTCCCAAAAAGGACTATATGCACATGTTGAACTTAAAGGGAAAAATATTAGAGCACATGGGAGAGAGCTTCACAAATCATGATCCAATTAAAAATGATACCAATTGTAATGATACCAATTATAGGAGTCTCACTATAAAAGAATGATACTAATTGAAAGGGATGAAAGCACATAGATCATAATTCATAAAAGTCCCATAATATAGTCTAAACTCTCCCTATATGTGTACATACATATGATGAGAAAGAAATATATGCACTACTAGACAATATATCAAGATAGGAAGTTTAAGCTATATTATGCATGGATGTAGCTTAAATGAACAAAGATTTGATACTGATACCAATTGAAGCGTTTGAGCATTGCATACCTCCGGGGACATGTTGATTGCTCCATGAGACTATAGAAGATGCAACTTGAAACACATTGTTGGAACCGCTAACCCCAACCAAAGAAGGCCTTCATTCTAGGGGAAAACCGAAGGCTCTAGGGTGTGACACGTGTTATGAGTAAATAATCTTGATTTCTCTCCACTTCAGGTACAGTATGGCCCTATTTATAGTCCGTACCCAACTACCTAATGCTTGCATATACAGTTTAACCCTGCATTTCCGACCGAAGTTCCACCATGGCCTTCACCTGCATTTCCTGAAACACCACTCCAACACCCATCAGTGTTCAGCCACCGGTAGACTACGACTTGCCATACGAAGGTGTGCCGCTTGATCTAAGGTCGAGAAACACTTCGGCTTTTTATTTTCTCCAAAGGTTTGTTTCTTCGGTGCGGGGGCAGGCACTCTTAGCCCCTGACTTGGCCGAGAGGTGCGCAGCCTGATCTTAGGTCGAGCAACACTTCGGCTTTTTATTTTCTCCGAAGGTTTGTTTCTTCTGTGCGGGGGCGGGCACTCTTAGCCCCCGACTTGGCTGAGAGGTGCGCCACCTGATCTTAGGTTGAGCAACACTTTAGCTTTTTATTTTCTCCGAAGGTTTGTTTCTTCGGTGCGGGGGTAGGCACTCTGTCACACCCGGTTTTAACGGCCAAAACCAAGTGCGGCTTATGTGTGCCCAGGAAGTTTAACACACATAAGGACGTCACAGGTGAAGTAACAAAAGCAATACTTTAACTTACAATCGTCAAACTCTTACACAAAGTCTTCACCTAAACAACTCTACTAACCAATCTATAACTATTAAACGACGGCAGCAGAACGAAAGCATCGGTGACCAAGCACTCCACAGGCACTGACTGGAAGACACACTCCTAGAACACCAGGTCGTCATCTTGAAAGTCTTCCACTGAGCAGCATATGTATTGTGGGAGATAGCAAGGGTGAGCACATGGAGTACTCAGCAAGTGTGGGAAAATAATGACATGCAGGCTTATATCAAGAATGGGCTGACACATGGTATTTTTGCGTAAATGCAAGTAATGAAAACATATTTGGACTCAAAAGCATTAAGTAATTATTAAGTGAATGTAACCCATACAGTGCAACACCCAGCATATAAGGCTCCCCACCTTGCATACCATAACCTTCTAGTACTCCCTGTACCAGAACCATAACCATAACCATCTAGTACTCCCTGTACCAGAACCATAACCACAACCATCTAGTACTCCCTGTACCAGAACCATAACCACAACCCACTAATAATGTGAGGATCCAAGTCTCTAATATCCGTGAGCACGGCTGTTATAACAGTTTTACACTCTGCAGAGGTTGTACAACTTTCCCACGAGTCGTGATTTCATCACCTGCAAGCAGATGACTAAAGTCTCCATGTTGCAATGCCGGCCAAGCACTATACACACGCCAGTGGTGTGTTGCCAGGAGATCACTACAAAGCCTTTACAAAGAATCCTCCCAGTATGTGTCACCAACACTCCAGGTTTCACCGCTAGGTACTACCACCTAGAAGCCCCCTCTTGTGCCATGTGGTTTCTGAGAATTACCTTCTCTCATCCACGCCTCCCCTCTGGTCCGCACAACACTGGAAGAACCCTAATTAATCGGCTAAGCCTTCCCATATCAGTCTCGTGTTTGTACGGAGCTTCTCGGGTTGTCGCTCCACGAACCGGTCCTTACTTAGGTTACTTGAGCAAACACTAAACCAACGTCATAACCATGACAACCATCAAAACCACTTTGCTCAAGGCCTAAGGTTCCATGTTGCTAGACCATTAACACATTAACGACCATTGTTGCATATGTTCATTAGTCAAGATTATGACACCTCTTAACATCCCAAAAGCATGGCTAAGCAATCTACCCACAAAGGACACTTAACCATAAACCATCTAGGTTTCAAGGGATGATAAGGGAAAATCTAGGGAAAACCCTAACATAGGTGACTAACCATCATATTGACAGACATTGCATGCAATTTTGTAAAACAAAGCATTTAAAAACATAGGTTCAATATGATCAAGGACACTTGCCTTCTCCTTGCTGCTGCTCAGTGTATTCTTGCTCCTGGTCTTGATGTTCTTCAAATTGATCCGGGACGTTGACGACTAATCGCACAATAACCGGTAAAGCACACAAACAAAACATACTAAGAACAGAGCACAAACCAGAGAAACAACAAGACAAAACCTATCTAGAAAGATAGAGCTCGGAGAAACAAATCTATCAGCGCAAGAATCGCTTAAATCGGAGTTACAATGGAAAAGTTAGGGCTAAAACAAGATTAGGGTTTATTTTAATTAAGAAAAGGACTAAAGTGTAATTATAGAAAAGTATAGGGACCTTTTTGTAATTATGAAAAAGTTCAGGGACTAAACTGTAAAAAGATAGGGGCTTTTAGGTAATTACAGAAAAGTCTAGGGGTCTTTTTGCAAAATTACCAATTAAAGGAATTATCTGGAATTATCTTTGTACTGGAAAAGATGAATTCCTGACTGGATAGATGACTGGGCATTTTGGCTGATGTGGTGCACATGTGGCACTGATGTGGCAGGGTGACGTGGCTAAGGCGCTGACTGTGTTTAAAGAGGCGACACGTGGCAACTTGCTACTGGCTGCTGAAGAGGTATTGGTGCGATCTAATTTTGGCCGTTTGGACTAGATCAGACGGCTCAGGATGGATCGGGCGACCGGAGGGGAGGAACACGGCTGAGCCGAGGGATTCACGGCGGCGATCTCAACGGAGATCGGCGTAGACCTCGTCGCCGGTGTCGGTCCTCGACGGCGAGCGGCGTAACACGGTGTGGCAGCCATAGGGAGCTCGTTTTAGGGCTTACCGGGGTTGGAACAGAATGGGAACTGGCCGGCGTCGATGAAGGCGTCGGGGAAGCTCGGGGTGTCGTCGGGGTGTGGTCTCCGGTGACCCAGAGGCAAAGGAGAGGGCAGGGGCGTGCTCGGGAGGCGCTGCAAAAGCTTCGGGGCGGCTTGGTGGTAGCTAAGTGGCGCGGAGATGGCGAATTGGCGAAGCTCCGTCCTAGGCGGCAATGGCGGGCGGGCGGCGACTAGGGTTTCGCGACTCGGCGATTTAGGGCATGGGGACGTGTCGGAATCGAGACAAGAGAGGACGAGAGACTCGGCTGCTATTTATAGGCGACGGGATCGTGGAGTCCGTAGCACGCACGCCAAGAAAGAGGGCGGCGGCGCTGCGGTCTCGGACTCGACCGGGAGTCCAGGAAGAAGACGACGAAGGCTCAGGCCCACATAGCGGCAACTCGGGCGATGGCGGCACGGCAGAAGGCGTCTTCAGCGGCGGGCGTGGGCGCGAGCGGCTGGCTGGGCCGGCTCGGGCGCGCGATGCGGGGTGCTGAGCCGGAGCAGGGGCACGGCCCAGGCGGGAGAGGCAGGCTGGGCAGGCCGGAAAAGGGAAACGGGTCGGAGGAAGCAGGTTGGCTGGGGCTGGGCCGAAGGGGGTGAGAGGGAAAGAAGGGAGGCATGGGAGGGAGTTCTAATATTTTCTTTTCTTTTTATTTCTTTCTCCTTTTTCCAAAACTATTTTCTATTATATCTAAACTTTGCTAAGTATTTTCTTAAGCAAACAATTCAAATAAGTCAACAAAAAACCTAAATGCCTAACTCCAGCATGAATGCCTTCAAACCAATAATTCTCCTAATTCAAATTTGAATTTGAATTTAGAAATTAGGTTTTATCCTATGCTATTTGTTTAAACTCAAATTAAATCTAGGAAAATTTTAGAGAATTGCAAAATTTGAAAATCAGGGTGTGACACACTCTTAGCCCCCGACTTGGCCGAGTGGTGCGCCGCGTGATCTTAGGTCGAGCAACACTTCGGCTTTTTATTATTTTTTGTTTTAGGTCGAAGGGTATGGTGTCTTTTCTTGACACTTCACACCTCAAGTTTTGCAGCGGATTTTTGGTGCGCTCCTCGTCGATTGGTGTGCCCCCTTGTTCTAAAGGGCTGCTGTCGGAGGGTGAACTCCTCAAGCGGGGATCCGGAGGGACCCCCTTTGAGATTCGGCCGGGGGGATGATTCTGAATCCGCTTCGTAGGTGAAATAAATGGGAGTAAATGAGATGCAGGTGGAGGTTGAATGATCAGATGCAAGAAGGAGTAAATGCTCAGGGGATTTTTAGACAGGTTCTGGCCGCACTGAGCGTAACACCCTACTCCTGTGTGTATGCTATAAATGCTCTGAGAATGTCTCTGGGAGGATCTGCTGTGTTACAAGAATATTTGTCTAAGTCTAGAGCTTCGTGCTCCTTGTTCTTTGGTTGATCTGTCTTCCGTGCTTCGGTGCTTGCCTTCGATGTCCAGACTTGGTCTCTTACGGAACTCTTTTTTCTCCGGGGAGCCCGCCCCGCTTATATACCCGCCAGGGTAGTAGCATGCCCAGAAAGGATAGTGCGAGTTCCAAGGCGCCATAAATGGAAAGCAACCATCATGGGCTGCTGCGCGAGGTGACGGGGAGGGTTGAAAACGCGGCCCCGTCCGGTCTTGTTCGTCATCATGCCGTTTTTGAACGGGCACCGCAGGGAGGGCCCACCGGGTAGCCACCGAGTAGCCCGGCGTGCCTTTCCGGTCAGAGCAGGTCTGACACAGCAGGGTGGTAGGCGGGGTGCCTCGAGCTCTGCGACGTTATCGCAAGGCACGCCGGATGTCACGCGATGGGACATGTGCATTAAATGTCTCCACGCCTCCCTGTCAGGCCGTGGCAGGGACTGACAGCAAGCGTGGGGGGAGCAGTTGGAAGTGACAGGCCACACACTCTCTTAAATGCAGCATCGGGCCTCTCACCACTTGACACCTCAACGTTGGGCCCTTGTGGGGACCACCGACGAAGGACTTCTCGGGCCCTCGGGGAACTGTGAGTGCTCGGGGGCTACTGTTCGCAGCCCCGAGCACTCTCTCCTGGATATGCCCTCTCTTGGTCCTCGGGGAACCGAGTGCTCGGGGGCCACTGTTCACGGCCCCGAGCACTCTCTCCCGGAACTGGCTGTTCGGGTCCTCGGGGAACCGAGTGCTCGGGGGCAACTGCTCGCGGCCCGGAGCACTCTCTCCAGGAACTTGGCTTTTCTTATCATCGGGGAACTTGGGTGCTCGGGGGCTACTGTGCATGGTGCCGAGCACCCTCTTCCCGGTACTTGGTCTTCTCGAGTCATCGGGGAACTCGGGTACTCGGGGACCACTGTTCATAGCCCCGAGCACCCTCTCCCGGAACTTGGTCTTCTCGAAACTCGGGAAGATAATTCCTGAGGGAGGGCGCCACGTGGCAGATTGCTATCCTGGCCTCGGGACTTCGGGACCCCTGGTTCCTATGTTACCGACAGCTGCCAAACTTCGACGATGAGTTATTCATACTCAAACCAAAGTACATTCTTTCTTGGGGATATTTCCATATATATATTGATGTTTACAAAGGTCACTGCCTCATTAAAAACCTCACGCCCTAACGAAGGGTTCGCCTGTGAGGAAAAGAGTGCAGCTCCTGTACATTTTTTATTACATGAAGGCAAAACAAAATTACATAAATGTTGCCCTGGTATGGGTGCTTCGCCCAGGGATGCGAAGACTTTCACCGCTACTACACGTAGAACTTGCGAAGGTTGTCCGCATTCCAAGTGTGTATGAGCTCCTCACCCTCTAGAGTAGCCAATTGATAGGAACTGGGCCTTAATGACCTCTTCACCAAGAAGGGGCCATCCCACTTGCTCTGCAGTTTTCCCACGGACGAAGCATTGTTGAGTCTTCATAGTACCAGATCCCCAGGGGCGAAGTTCTTTAAGGATATTTTCTTGTCCCTCCACCTTCTAGTCTCCTCTTGGTATTTGTTCAAGTTTTCGGCAGCCTGCAGTCTCACTTCCTCAAGCACATCTTTTGATGTTAATTCTTCGCTTTGTGCCGATTCATTTACGACCCTAAATGATTTGTTCTTACATTCTTCTGGAGTCATCGCCTCTTCGCCGAAGAGTAGACGAAATGGTGTGAAACCGGTCAGTCTTGTTACTGTTGTTCTTACAGACCATAAGACCTTCAGCAGCTCTTCGACCCATTTCCCTATCGGTAGGCCTTGGAGATGCCTCGCAACACCAGCAAAGACGATGCCGTTTGCCCTTTCCACGGCCCCATTCAACTGTGGGTGATACATGGATGCGAAGTTTACTTTGATTCCCAAGCCTTCGTAGAAATGCCTGAATCCTGCACTATCAAATTGGGTGCCATTATCCATGGTTACTTCGTGTGGGACTCCGAAGCGGCAGATGATGTTTTGCCACAAGAATTTTTGGATATTTCTTGATGTTATATTCATGAGCGGCATTGCCTCCACCCATTTGGAGAAGTATTCAACTGCAACGACAACATAACGCAAGTTTCCTGGAGCAGCCGACAACTAGCCGACAATGTCAATTCCCCACCGCGTTAATGGCCAGATTGGTGGAATGAGCTATGTCTTTATTGAAGGATTGTTTGATCCCTTTGCCCAGTACTAGCATTGCGTACAACTTCGGACTATGCAATCCGCATCACTGACTGCCTTCGGCCAAAAGAATCCCTGTCTGTATACTTTTCCAACTAGGGCTCGAGTGCCTACGTACGAGCCATACAGTCCTCCATGTATTTCTCTCAACAAACTTTGCCCTTCTTCCTGAGATATGCATCGCAACAAAGGGCACAAACTCCTACCTTGTACAAATCATTTCACACAATTTTGTAGTTCCTGGCTCTCTGGGCCATGCGCTTCGCTTCAACATTATCTTCGGGCTCATTAGCCATGAAGGTAAGCCATTATGGGAGAGCGCCAATCTTCGCTTTCAATTATAGCAACCGATCGTGTCCTCACGAAGAGTCGTCTATAGCTGGCATACTCAACTTTCGGTAGAATACATCTGGCAGTATTGGCAGATTTTGTGCTGCGGCCTTCGTGAGGTCATCTGCTTCAAAGTTGACATTCTTTGATATACTCTTGACCGTGAAACCTAGGAAGTGCTTTTCCATGCTTCAGACTGCTACCATATACATAACAAGCTCTGGTTCTTTTGTTTGAAATGTCTTGTCAATTTGGCTTGCTATTACTTTAGAGTTCGTCTTAACTAGCACCCTTCGGGCGCCCAAAGCTTTCGCGTTGTGAAGGCCAAGGAGGACGGCTTCGTACTCTGTGACATTTTTTGTTGATCGAAATTCTAGTCTGGCAGCATATCTTAATTTTACCCTCGAAGGAGAAGATAGTACCGCCACCGCACCTACTCCTGAAGCCCCCCAGGCCCCATCACAATATGCGATCCAGACTGGGTCTAACGGTTCTTCTGCTGGGGCTTCGGCATGCGGCGTCCATTCTGCTACAAAGTCCGCTAATGCCTGAGACTTCATCGCTATTCTTTCCACAAAAACTATCATGAGTGGAGAGATCTCTGCAGCCCATTTTGCCATCCTTCCTGTAGCTTCCCGATTTTCAAACATGTCATGAAGGGGTAGGGAGGTTGGCACTATAATTTTCGGAGCCGTAAAGTAATGGCGAAGCTTGCGCGATGCCAATACCAATGCGTATGCCACCTTTTCCATTTCGGTGTAGAATCTCTTTAGGCCCGCAAGAGCCTCCGACACGTAATATATTGGAAACTGTTGTAGCTTGTTATTTCCTTGCCTCTCCTGCACAAGTATGGCACTTACTACCAAAGGGGACGGGATCGGGACTGGACAGGGCTATGAGTTTTGTTAGATAATTCTTCAGTTCGTTGAAGGCTCCTTGCTGCTCCGCGCCCCATTTGAATGGGTCGGAGCCTTTTAGCATCTTGAAGAAAGGTTGGCTTCGTTCTGCGGATTTTGCAATGAACCGATTTAGCACCACCAACCTGCCTGCCAGGCGCTCTGCTTGTTTCATGCTCTGCGGAGGTCTCATGTCAATTATTGCCTTAATTTTTTGGGGTTCTACTTCAATGCCCCTCTTCGACACCAAGAACCCCAATAGCCTCCCGGACTGTACTCCAAAGGCGCATTTTTCGCGGTTTAGCTTTAGGCCTGCGCTTCGCAAGTTTCCGAAAGTTTCCCATAGGTCTTCGAGATGTTGGTTCTTTCTGGTACTCTTGACCACTATGTCCTCGACGTATGCCAGGACATTTCGCCCTATTTGTAAATTTAACACTATTTGCACCAACCTGGTGAAGGTAGCGCCAGCATTTCGAAGGCCAAAAGGGCATCCTTACAAAGCAGTAAATGCCGGAGGAGGTTTTGAAACTTATTTTCTCTTCATCCTCCTTCGCCATCCAAACTTGGTGGTACCCAGAGTATGCATCTAGGAAACTCAACATTTCACAACCAGCTGCAGAGTCCACCAGCTGATCAATTCTTGGTAGTGGGAAATCATCCTTCGGACAGGCCCTGTTTAGGTCTGTGAAGTCTACGAATATTTTCCACTTGCCATTACTTTTCCTAACTAGCACCGGGTTTGCCAGCCACTCTGAGTGTAACACTTCATGTACCACGCTAGCGTCGAGCAGCTTCTTTACTTCAGCCTTCGCTGCTTCTTCCCTCTCTTTCGAAGCTTTCTAAAGCTTTTGCTTGTTTGGCTTCGCACTGGGGTCTACATTTAAAGTGTGCTGAATGATTTCCCTACTGACTCCTTGCAAATCCTTTGGAGACCAGGCGAAGACATCCTCGTTGCTGCGAAGGAACATTATCAATTCTCGCTGGTCTTCCTCTGGGACCTCCACCCTAATAATGATTTCTTTATCTGGCTTATCTAGATACAGTGGCACTATTTTGGTCTCCCCTTCCGGTACAGCCTTTGCTACCTTCTTTACCTTTGATTGGTCCTCACATTCCCTGAGATCCATCGAAGGTCACGTCACCACATTGACATTTCGCCGACCTGGAGTGATTCCCACTTCGATCCTACGGGCCACTTGCTGATCTCCGAGCACTGTTATGACGCCTCCAGAACCCGGCATCTTCATACACAGATATGCATGATGCGGTATTACTCTGAATGTGTTCTGGACTCCTCGCCTGAATATTGCATTATAGGGATAGTTGATATCGACCACATCAAAGGTAATGTCCACCGTCCGGAAATTTGACCCTTCGCCAAATGACACCGGGATTGTTATCTTTCCCAAAGCGTTGATTGCGTTTCCGCCGAAGCCTAGTAGTAAAGACCCAGCCTGGTCAAGGTCGCTTCGCCGTAAACCCATTTTTTCAAAGGCATCCTCAAAGATAATATCTGTCGAGCTTCCACCATCTATCAGGATTCTATGCACTTCGTTTCCCGAAATGTCTGCTGTAACCACGAAGGCGTCTGTGTGTGGGTAATCTAGAACCCTCATGTCATCCTGTGAGAATGTAATGGGCACATTGGAGCACCTTGAGTGAACATAAGTTGGCCCTATGCCAATGTGGTTAACCCTTCGCACATATTCTTTTCTCTGCCTCTTCAATTCTATCTCCTGATTGGATCCTCCTGAGATTGCCAACACCACGTTGTATCCACGATTCACTGTGTTTACCGACCTGCTGGTCTCTGGTGGTGCTTTGATCGCTGGTCTTGGTGGAGGCATAGGTAGCTCTCCCTGGAAGGCCAATTGTCCGGTCGTCTGATCCAGTTGGGCTGAAGCTATGGGAACATATTGTTGTGCCAATGTGAGCATTGGTCACCACTGGTTAGCGAATGTGTGCCTGGATTACAGTTCTGATTGTTTTCCCATGCTTCGCTGCGCCTGAACTGTGTGGCGTGGTGCACGATTCTTGCTTGATTGAAAGATTGCTTCGCTAAGCTTTCTTTCATGGCCATGACCTATGGGCACTGCTTAGTCCTATGATCGACGCCTTCGCCATGTAACTTGCAGTAGAACGTGGCCGGATCCTGCGGAGCCCGTCCACCTCGACCTCCTCGGCCTCAGCCTCTGCCACTTCGGCCTCCTCGAGTAGCCCCACTTTTCCCTTCGCTTATCGCTTGAGAAATTTTGATTGACCCGGAGTCTATCTGATTGAACTCTTTTTGCATTGTTGTATACTCGGATTCTTCGGCTTTTCTCACATGCTTCAATCGGTCTCTTGAGTGGCCAGTGCCTGCTTCCCTAGTCGACGTATTTGTTTTTAGTGCTTTTGAGGCTACCATTTCATTCTTCATTCGAAGGTGATCGAGCTCGGACTTGCATATTCTTTCATCTTATTGAGCAGCTCTTGTACACTCCCTATCCTCTTTCTTGTAAGCTTTTCTGCCAGAAGTCCTCCTCTGATGCCCTGTATGGCGGCATCGATGATTGTGCCTTCGCTCAGCCCTTTGGCCTGACAGCGGATGTGTACGAAGCGACGCATATAGCTCTGTAATGTCTCTGTTGGCTGCGGCTTCAGTGCGAAGAGGTCGCTTGCGGTAATCTTGTCTGCCCGATTTCCTTGGAAATTGCTGTATAGGGCGTTGCGCAGTTGCTCTCATGAATAAATGGATCCTGGAGGCAACGTGGAGTACCACGACCTTGCTATCCCTTTTACAGCCAATACAAAGGCCTTCGCTAGTGTTGCTTCTCTAGCATATTCGACTGCCGCCTAGAAACCCATTACAAATTCTCTTGGATCTGACTCTCCGTCGAACATTACTACTCTAGGCATCTTGAAGCCCGAAGGCCACGGCTGGTTCTGCAAGCCAATGGAGAGCGGAGACTTTGGATCGCCTGTGCATGATTGTCGCCAAAGGTCCTGCGCTAGTCGTGTTGTGATTTCTGACGGCGTCACGTGGTGAGTTGTTTCCTCTGTGCGATGCAGCATATCAATCTCTTCTTGCATTTTCTCCAGTGTTTTCCTAACTTCCTCCACTTGCTTGCGATATTCCGTAGCTTTTCGACTTGCCGCCACGCTATCTAACATGCGCTTTTTCTGTGCAATCTGCCTCTCCAGTTCTTCAGCTTCCAGCCTGGCTATTCTTTCCTCCTGTGTCTCGTCTTTGTCTTCGTATTCTGTGAAGTCATCCAGGTCTTCCCACTTTTCATCTTGCGCCTTGCCTCGCTCTTCTGCCGAAGCCTTGAAGCGGGCTCGATCGTTAGTTTCTATGACCCGCACTGCTGCTGTGTTTTCCTGGACGGCTGCTCCATTCCTATCTCCATTGTCTCCTGGGGGCGCGACATCAACACTGTAGTGTTGTTCACGCTCACTGAAAGCTCCTCCAGCCGAAGAGTTGCTTGAGCCTGGTACCGCCGAAGGGGGCCTTTCGGCCGAAGCTCCGGCTGCAGCCGAAGGCTCCGGCAATGTCTCCGATGTACCAAGTGGCTTCATCTTCTTTTTTGGTGGCATAGCTTTGGTCCGTTCGATCCCCACGGACAGCGCCAACTGTTGGAACCGCTAACCCCAACCAAAGAAGGCCTTCGTTCTAGGGGAAAATTGAAGGCTCCAGGGTGTGACACGTGTTATGAGTAAATAATCTTGATTTCTCTCCACTTCAGGTATAGTGTGGCCCTATTTATAGCCTGTACCCAACTACCTAACGCTAGGATTTACGGTTTAACCCTTTTAACTGCCACATTCCCGGCATATTCGGGGGCATTATGGTACAATCAAGTATATTTGCATAATTACAACTGTGCCCTGGGCAGTTAAGTGGGCCACGAGGTCCATTTGTGGTCTTCGACCAGTCTCATGACTGTGCTGAGGGCTCCTCTCCAGCTTCCAACCGTAGGTTCACCACAATCTTCACTCCTGCCCTCCGGCGCTGTGGGTCGACCTTCGGCCTCCGGTGTAAGACATGCCAGTACCTTCGCCCGCTCTGGTGAGCGGAATCACCAGTCAACCTTCGGCTTCCGACCGAAGGCCTGCCGCAGCCTTCACCTACGCGGGCAGCAGGGGTTGTAGACCTACCATCGGGCTCCAACCAAAGGTCCGCCGTGGCCTTCGCCTGCACGGATGGGGGAGGTTGCAGGCCAACCTTCGGGCTTCGACCGAAGGTTTGCCATGGCCTTCGCCTGCATTTCCTGAAACGCCACTGCAACACCTATCAGTGTTCAGCCACCAGTAGACCTTGACTTGCCATACGAAGGGGGGCGAGAGATCATTCCCAACACACATGTTAGTCTCAAAATCACAACCTATAGGATATACTCCCCTAAATGTGTGCATACAAGTGTTGAAATACTTATGAGATATATGCACTTGTTATTGATAACAATGGGGATTTATCTTATAGATTGGATCTGCACATAAAAGATATCAATTGTAAAACTAGTGCCATAAAAGAAATCTACCACCAATAAACCATGTAAATTGCTTATGGATAAGAGAGAAATATAAGCAACCTACCATATGAGACTTACACTAGGTATTATAATAAATTGAAATAAGCACATGCAATACTAGACAAGGCAAATGAGCTAGAAGCAAAACAAAATGCATGAACAAGAATCTAGCTACACTTACCTCTTTTACATTTGGATGGGGACTTAGATATGTGATGATCATAATCTTCACCAATGCGCCCATCTTTTACACCTGGCTTCTTTGCTTGAATCTTCACTTCATCTTGTAAGCCAAGCCTCCAAATCCCTATAGCCACATTGGACTTCAAGTCTTCTTTGGAACTCAAACTGATTGAGGCCCCTTCATGTTGGTGATGACTTCGTTGGGTATCCAAATGGGTTGGTTCCACCTTCGATCCTTCTTACCAACCATGTTTGCAACCATCTTGCCATTTTCCTTTTTCTTGAGCATGTAGTGGTTGCTCTTTACTTGTTCTTGTAGTTGGGCTTGGTATAGAGGTTGGAGGTCTTGTTGGAGAGGTTTGTCATCTTATTCTTCTCCTTAGTCTCCTTCTTCACTTGCTTGTATCGGAAGGACTTGTGACCTTCTTGATGGCATTTGAAGCATGTCATGGTTGACTCCTTCTCAAGCTTCTTCACCATGGTAGTACGGTTATCTTGAGGAGGTTGGACACGTTCTTTGCCCTTTAATCTCGCCAAGTCCTCCTAGAGCTTCTCCACTTCTTGCTTGAGCTCATCATTTTCTTGTGCAATGAGATTGTTAGATGATTCTTAAAAAATATTCTCAATACAAATCTCATTGCAAAGGGGTGAGCTAGATAAAGCAATTAAATCATCACAAGAAGTGGAAGCATCTACCTTAGGATTGAAATTAAATAGAGAGGTAGATTGCTTCAAAGAGACCTTAATTTGAGATTCAATGCACTTAAATTTAGCCTTAAGCTCTTCATGCTCCTTGTTTTGCAAATTGAAATTGCACAATAATTGTTCATAATTAGAAATAAAGGTAGCATGAATGTCATTAAGTGCATTGAATTTCTTAAGCTCTTTTGATTATTTTTTAAGGGTCCTTTGTTGCTCATTGATCAAATAAAGGAGTTCATCATAGGAGAGAGAATCCTCATCGGATTCATCATCACTTACATCATTATCCATACCTTTGGCCATAAGGCACTTGTGAGATGGCTTGTAAGACGACTTGTGTGATGATAACCTTGAGGAAGAGCTTCTCTTGGAGGAGTGGATGGTGATGCTCTCATCACTTGAGCTTGAATCTTCATCATCACTCACCCATCTTCCTATGCTTGCAAATGCTTTGGCTCTTCCCCTTGCTTCCCTCTTGTTCTAGGTCTTCTTCTTCTCCTTCTTGATATGATCAACCATGGCATTGATCTTCTTCATGTTCTTCTCTAACTTTGAGTAGAGATTCGCCATCTTAGTATCAATTTCTTCATCACTTGATGTGCTTTGATCATCCTCTTCATAGCTCTCTTCATCTTGATCACCATCATCTTTGCTTGAGCTTGACTCTTGCTCTTGTCTCCCCATCCTTGCCTTCATGTGTTGGCATTGAGTTTGCTTGCTTGTGAGAGCAATGTTCTTGGTATCGGATGAGGAAGAAGCTTCCACCCTCATATTCATTGTCATCTCATGGGTGATGATCTTGCCGAGCACTTGACTTGGAGTCATCTTCTTGATGTCATTGTTGTCGTAGATGATGGAGACTATCAACTTGTACTTCGGAAGAAGAGCTTGAAGTATTCTTCTCACCACTTGATCATCTTCAATTGGCGTTAAACCTAACCCATTGATCTCATTAACAAGAATGTTCAAACGAGAATACATATCATTAGCACTTTCATGGGGTAGTTGCTTGATGCCATTGAGCTTAGTAACAAGCACATGATATTTCTCATTGCGCATATCCTTTGTGCCTTCATGTTTTTCAATGAGACTATTACAAATATCATGTGCATTGGTGAGAGAATAAACACGATTAAATGCATCAACACATATAGATGATAAAAGGATACTCTTTGCAAATGCATCTAATTGCCTCTCCTTGTTGGTGATGCGAGGTTTTATCCCTTCCTCGGTGACTCTCCAAACATCTAAGCCTCAAGCTTGTAAATAACAAGACATTAGATTTTTTCAACGCGGGAAATTTATGCCATCGAAAAGTGGAGCACTATGGGAATCCATCCCAACCCCGGACGTCACAACTCTAGGATTTTGAGTCTATTAAGAGCACGAGACTCTGATACCAATTGTAGGGATCGATGATGTCCTAAGAGGGGGGTGAATTAGGATACTTAAAACTATTTCAGCTCCAAAAACTACATAAGATAAACCTATATCAATTTCTATCTAAAATGTGCTCTAGATTTATCTAGTGTATCTACTCTACAGATCAAAGCGCTTGCAACCTATCTAAGAAGGTAAATTGCAAGTAAGTAAATACGGAAACATAAATAAGGTAAAGAGAAAACTCAGTACAAGGATTTTTTTCCCGTGGTATTGATGGCATGAATACCACCCTAGTCCATGTTAGAGCTCCACAAAGGATATGCTCCTGGTCAGCACCCGATCATGGCCTTTGAGCCACCAAGTCATAAAGACAAGTCCTCCACTCAGATTAGCCACCAAGCTACCAAGGCAAGGTCTCACCACTAGCCTCTCTTCTGGTTCCTCGGCGCCGTGATCGCTTCAGAGCTTGAGCCACAAAGGCAAGGGTCTGCGCGTCCCGGCACAATCTCCTTGCTGCCGCTCCACACCAAGTCGGAGGGTCAACAAGCTTACCGACGAGTCGCCAAGACTCCAAGGTGCCAGCGTACTAAGAGATACACTATTGGATCACTTCTTGATCCAATCTCTAGGCAGCAATCAACAAGCAACTCACTATTTAGGCCTATAACTACTAATTACTCACTAATCTTGTGCTTAATCACCTTGGATGATCACTTTAAGCACTTTGGTGGTTTGGATGTCTTCTCAGGTGTACATGAACTTCTCTAGACTCCAGTACACTCAAATGACTAAGTGGAGGGGTATTTATAGCCTCAAACCTGCCAACTAGCCGTTAACCCAATGGCTCTGAAAAATTGTTAACACCGGATGTTCCGATGAGAACAATAGTACTAATACCAGATCATCTGATGAGTACACTCTCACAAACTAGCCGTTGGAACCCCACTCAAGCCTCTGTAAACATTGGATACTCAGGTGTATACTCCATCTTCATCACCGGACTTTCTGGTGAGTATACCTTAGCCATCCGAACCAACATCTTCTCTGTGTAAATTGCTCTGGTGTATTCTCCTGTGCAAATCACATCATCACTGGACTATCTGGTGAGGTCACTGCATTCTCCCTTTTTTCAACAATACTCTGGTGCTTTCCTCCGGTGTGTTCAAATCAATCACCGGACTATCCAGTGGAGTCTTATGCTTCTTTGTCATCTTTGCATTGTTCATTGTTCGGTATATTGTCTAGTGTTGCCTTACTTTGTCACCAGACTATCCGGTGAGGCTTTCATGCCTATGTCCCCCTTTAACAGAGATGCTCCGGTGAGTGCAAATATCCTTAGCACCGGACCATCCGGTGTAGTCATTTCTCTTAGGACTTTTTCCAATTCAACCAAACTTTGTCCCAGCTTTGGTGGTTTCTATATGTATTGCATCCATGAGACCTACTAACATATATTCTTGACAAACATGTTAGTCCCAATGACTATGTTGTCATTAATCACTAAAATCACAATCATGACCTAATAGGACCATTTTCACTATAGCTCCGAGTAGCATGGTGCCTGAGTTTGGAGGAGCACAGGGAGGTGGTTCCCAAGAGTCTAACGACAATGCTGGGGGTGTCTCAAGAGCCACTTCCCGTAGATTTACTTCAGTGTGCTCGGACGGGGCTACGTGTGTGACCCTTAAGAGAAGAACGCCTTTGAGCATGAGGGCCTCTAGGTAGCCACCGTGATCATTGCCACTTTAACCTTGCAAGGTGCTCCTGCAACTCCCTAAACCTTATGAACTTGTTATGTAATAAGCTCCATACTCTTCTCAGTACTTATCATTGAGTAGGTTCGGGACTGCATAACTATCTTTTATTAATTCCGTCATGAGAACTTTCTTTGAATTATTGTCTCGTAGGGTTTTTATGTAGCAACCTAGTGCCTTTTGGTTGGGTGCATACCTCTGAGTAGCTGCCCAAGAAACATCCTCGATGACTTCCACCATGAATAGTTCGGAATAGGCAGTGTTATATCTCCAAGTGTTACAAGCTAGTTGGCCTATGTGTACTCATGTATGTACTAGCCTGTCATTGAGTCTCTTGTAGTTATGTTGTAAGGCCCCTTTTGAACAACAACTTGGAGGTAATCCTGACCAAGAAGCATAGCAAAGTCCATATTTTTTTAAGAGTATAATACTTTCCCTAGCCCTCGATTGTCCAATTGATATGCAAACGTATCAATCAGGTAGCCAAGAAGTTCTTACCTAAGGAGAGAAGTTTCGCTTCCCTAGCCCCCGACTATCTAATTGAAGAAGAACTTTTCAATCAGATAATTGAGAATTAGAGTGAAAAAAGAAATAAAACTCAAGTTTGACCATATTCGAGTGTACTCAGGATGCCGCAGTTTCATCAACCTGGCAGAGATCTACCAGAGCTAGGATTTGGGCCATTGAGTATTCAAGAGTAAGAACATAATCGATCTTAGAATAAAACATTCCTACTGTATTAATTTGTCCTAAATAAACCAAAATACATTTATTCCTTATGATCTACTTGCTAGTAGCTTGTACTAGAGCAGGGTGGCTATCCTAAATTCAAGCTTGGATCTGCCTTGCAACTTAGGCGCGTCAGGTTGAACTTTTGGGAGTGGCACTAACCTCTTTATCTTTATACTTAGAGGATTTGGAATCTTCCTCCACGGAACTGTACTCATGAAGGGGTAGTTGCCTTGCCAACTCGAGGGTTTTATGATCGCATTTAAGAGCCATATGCCTGTCACCTTGGATGTGGATGACTCCTTTCAGATTTGGCATCTTCACAGATTGGTAGGCGTAATGCACTATCACGACGAAGGTTGAAAGGGCTAGCCATCCTATGATTGCACTATATACTGTGTCAAAGTCGGCCACATCGAATTGGATTTTCTCCATTCAGAAATTCTTAGCATTCCAGAAGGTTACTAGGAGTGAGACTTTCTCAAGTGGTTTGGATAAAGTGCCTCGAATCACATTGTGGAATGCATACTTCACTGGTTCTACCTTGGATCTCAGTATCTACATGCTATCTAGAGCACTAATAAACAAAATATTAAGGGAACTCCCTTCATAAATTAAAATGTGGTTTACCTTATAGTTGATGATGGTGGGCTCGACCATTATTAGATAGCAGCCTAGGTTGTTGAAGGCTTTAGGACAATCGGCCATTTCAAAGGAGATCGCAATGTTCGCCCATAGGAGGGCCTTAGGCATTGCAGTAGAGATGGAAAGGATTTCCCGTTCTGCACTTTTGGCATATCAGTTGGACTCGTAACTGGCCCACCCTCCAAATATGTGGTTGACTTCGTGGGATCCACTTTGGAACGGGAAGTCATCTTTGTCACTCTTTGTCTGTTTGGAGCAAGAAGCCTTGTCTAAGCGCTGCCTCTTCTACTTCTGCTCCTCGAGCTACTTAAGCTGAGTTTGGCAGAACTCAGTGTCGTGGGTGTTGTGTTTCACTCATGAAATGTGCACCACTTCTTCTTTGAGCCCCCTCTCGATCATGACCTCTTTCCATTGTCAGGGGTCTTCTTGGAGGTGGTCATGACATTATGCTCCCCGATCTTCTTCTTCTTTTTGGCCTTGTCCAACTTCTTGCCAGACTTGAGCTTCTTAGCTGACTTGGAGCCTTTGGCCTCTTTGCCCAACTAAGGGTGCTTGTCCCCCCTGTTAATCGATTGGTTCCACGAGATAGCCTCGTCGACTGTTGCACTGTGGTCATCTAGTTCAAATAGTTCTCAGACGTCTTGGGGATGTCGCATCACCATATCTTTGATCAACCTCCTATCTCTTACGCCTTGTCCGAAGGCGCAAATAGTAGAGGGATCGGTAATTTCTAGAATGGTGTTCCTCACAATACTGAATCTTTGTATGAATTCCCAGAGAGACTCTTTGGATCCTTGGCGGAGGTGATGAAGGTCATCTTCCTTCCCTAGACATTTGTAAGTTACCTGGAAATTGGCCCAGAAGATGTCACAGAGTTACCCCCATGAGTCAATCAACTTGGGAGGCAAGTTGGTTAGCCATGGGCGTGCTGACCCTTCCAGAGCTATATGGAGGTAATTAGACATGACCTGTTCATCACCTCTAGTGGCCAGGATGGTTGTGGAGTAGACCAAGAGAAATTCCAGAGGGTTAGTAGTTCCATTATATTTCTCTATTGAACAAGGTCGGAATCTACGTGGTCAACACACGGATCGGAGCTGGTGAGTGAAAGTCTAACAACTGGTAACCACATGCTTCGACTATAATCATCCTGCCCCCTGAAGTTCGGTAGAGTCCGAACATTGTGAACCTGGCGAGTACTAGGTGAGGGTTCTCCATGTCCTACTGTCATGTTGTGAGCTTCATAACGCGTGCTGTCCCTCGAGTTCTTGGCAGAGGCTCGATGTGGAAGGTCCTTTTGGATGGGGGTTCTCTTGGGTGCCCGCCCTGGGATGACCTTTATAGTTGCTCTTGGTGGTTAACTAACTTGAGGAGTGACGCTTTTTTCCTGAGTAGAGCTCTGTAGATGCACCCAGCCATCTCTTGCATCCAGTTGGCACTGGTGTCGAAACCGGTCTAAAAAAATAACCAATCTCATCTATGTGCTGAGTTCAGGAATTAATCACAACACATAGTGACTTCATAGATGAATATCATTACAATATCTTACTTAAATGTCATTAATTGTCTTACAAAAGTGACCTTTAAGGGCCAAGATCCAAATAAAACTACAGCGGAACTACATAGACTCTAATCCTTCATGACGATTCCATAGGAAAACCGATGTAGAAAGCAACTTAGAACAATCCGTCCTCAGTGATTTCTCTAATATCTTCTCCAACTGAGTGTTTGATAATAACAACAGTGTCACATGTCATAGTTAGCAAGTTGTGAAGAAATAATATGCATATAAAGGCTTGACAATAATATGGCAATATGGCTCATTTGTAGAAAACAATATTTATTTTAAAATATTTTAAAATAACTAGGATAAATATGTTCAAGAGCACAACTTGCCTTCACTATACTCAGTTGGGTCTTCAAAGTCTTGGTCCTAAAGTCCTTCTAGCTCATATGGAACATTGGCGTCTACTCGTGAACATAAGCAAAAAAGCAACATATAAATAACAAGATCCAAAAAGAACCAAATATCACACAACAATCATCATCACACACAAGGTCAATTTTTTCTGGATAATCTGGTGAAAGAATGAGTCAAATCGGAGCTACAGTTAACAAGTTACGGCTTTTAAAAGATTAAAAAGGACAAAAAGATTATCTATAGATGAAAATATGTGATTAGGAATTGTTCTAGAATTTTTCGAAGCAATCTATGTTTTTTAAGGATTTGTTAGAATTTACTAGCATTTATTTGAATTATAAAGCCATATAAAAACATTAAGCATAATTAAATAATATTATTAAACATTATTAAAACTATTTTCTAATTTTATTCCTATTTTCTAGAATTATTTTCGTACTAAAAAACTAATTATTATGCAATATATACTATTTATGAGATCAATAGAACATTAAAACAAATAAAAACAAAAGAAACGTTAACTATGTATGTTGACTCAAAACCTAGCGCTGATGTGGCATGACACATCGGCCAATTGGCCAACATGGCTGGCTTGGTCAGCATGTTGATGTGGACGAGACAACATTAACGCCCACCGACAACTACATTATAGTTTATTAAATTGCGGTAGCCGAAACGAGATTCGACGGCAAAGCTCACACCTCACCGAACCGGTATGCAAAATCTAATCACAATCATTCAACATAGATCTGATGGTTCACCTTATTCGACTTCCTCTCGACGTCATCTCCAACAGCGGCAACAATCTCCCGTGGTAACGCTACACTGGGAAGATGTCGGAACCTCATTGCTAGGCTCCAATTATTCCGACGAGCGATGGAACAGTACCACATGCTCACGATGAACACATCTAGGCTAAAGGTTGATGTTGGCGGGTTTCCGATTTGGGCTTTGGAGCTTGTCGAGAACGGGTCTTGATGGTGCTCTTGCCTCGACTAGATGGGCAAAAGGTGTGGGATGTTGAGGAGAGGCGATTTAGGTCGATATATATATACTCTGGAGGTAGAGGGAACACGCGATCAAGTCGAACTCGATTTGTGGTGGTGGGGACAATCCGAACTCGATCTCGCAATCCTTATGCGCTCGGTCGGCTTTTGTTTGGATGAAATCTCACATATAGCTCTGAGTTTCTTTCTCTTTTGATCCCGTAGCCAATTACTTTCCAATTCGCCCAAATTTGATTTCCTCCCATGCGGGCGGCAGACTTGATCTTGATGCTGTTTCCTTTTCCCATCGGGCTCGGTCGGATATGCCTCGGGCTCTAGCTTTTAGAGGCTTCCCTAATTCCATTTTTGTAATCCCTGATTGGACTTTGGCTTGGATACGATAGCTCAATCGTAGTCTCCTTCTGTTGTCATCGTCGTGCTAGATAGAAAAGGAAGGGGAAGGAGAAGGCCAGCTCAGCTGGAATAGCACGTACGCGAACAGGCCGAGTGGCATCAGCCTAGAGTAGAAAAGAGTGGGAGGTGGGAGAGAAAAGAGGAGGCAAGTCAAAATGATGAGGACATCACTCTTTCGGATACACACACACACACCGAGTAATCCTCCAACAATAGGTCCATTGACACAAGCTCGTGCACGTCAACTAAATCATGAGGTGAGCTCGTTCCTTAGTTTTTCTTTATATTTTGATGAGGATGGGATGCTACTGAATAATTGTGATGAATTGTTACTTAGGAACACGGGAGAAGAACAGCAAGGGCGCCCAAGCCAAGGTGGAGGTCCAATCCAGTTCGAGTCCGTTTCGGAGTCCAGGACCAGCCTGCACTAAAATTGTCGCCCAGGACGCATACGGACTCCGTTTTCGACGTTCTACACAAGGTTGGAAATCTAAGGAGATAAGCTTTCCAACGGGACTGGTCCCATGTCCAAATTCTTTCTGAGTCAATGGGAAGCGTCAAAACAAGTGGACATCCAGAATCTGTTAGGGTGCTGCGCCACCATCTTTTGGGCCGTTGGGCCGTGTAACGTGTTGGAGTCCATTAGGGACGCGTCCAGGGGTCCTTGGCCGACCCTAGTCTTTTATATACAGTAGCCACTGCCCTAATTAGAGTTGGGTTTTGCTTAGATATTGATCTACACACAGTTGTGAGATTTTCGCTCTTGTTCCGGACCGACTAGGCCGCCGCAAGTGTTTGTGGAACCCCAACTTCGAGTGCTTGAATTCTATTCGCAATATTTCAGATTGCATCTTCTACATTCTTGCTTGTGTTCTCGGTACGCTTGCAGGGATTGAGCCTTCTTGGCGAGGTCAACCGCGCGACACGGTTGATAACCAACGGAGCTGTGGTGTAGTGATTGCAATGGAGACGATCTATTCGGGTCGAAGCCTTTGGATCATCAACGTCGAGTTCTCCACCCACCGACTTATCGCTACCTTTCGGAAGATCAAGCCAACATTACTCATCAACTGGTATCAGATTTTCAGGTTGCCCGTTAGGTAATTTCGTTTTCCCCTTTAGATTAGTCTGTTTTTCATTACCTAGAGTCCAGAAAAAGCCAACAAAATTCCGTCAATTTCCACTGCCCTAGAACCCTTTGTGCCTTTGCAATTTTTGTTTTCAGTTGCGCGTTGTTGAGTTTGTGTCCGTGGTCGAGTCTTGTTGCTGGTTTTAGAGTCGTATTCTTGGTTTTTAGTCAACGCTCCGTGCTGTTTTGATCACGCCGCTATCCCATCGCCACCATCCCCACCAACAAGTCGAGCCACCACATTACTCGATTTGCCATCGCAAGCCGCCTTGTATCAATTGCCTTGCCACCGCTGCCATCCTTGTTCATCTCGCGATCCTATTGCTTGCAATACCTTAAAGATGTCACTTTCTGCAAGAGGTGCTTGAAAAAAAAAAACCCTAACTCGACAGGGGTTCAGTAAAACAGCCATAACTTTCTCATACGGACTCGGAATCAGACAAAAAAATTTTTCACGGACATCTACAGAAAAAGTTACATCCGTTTCTCCCCGCCTTATCAAGTTTCGCCGAAATGTTTTTCCCAAATTCGGCTTGGAAGATTGAGTATTCGAGCCGCGAAGTTTCCGCACGCTTTTCAGAGAACGTGCTTGATTTTCTATAGGCCACATCTTGCATCCGTTTGAGCTGAAAATTTTCTGTGGTTGTTTCTTGTGTGCTCCTAGTTCAGAAAAAAATATCAAAAAAATACGAAAAAAAAATTCGTGATTCCTACTGGTGCTAAAAGACAAAAAAGAGGAGCACATAGAGAACACCCAGATCATTGTGCTATTTGCTGTGTCTTTCTCTGATCATCCTTTTTAGCTTTGTTTCAGCTGTTGTTCTAGGACTAGGGACACGTGATAGACCAGCAACTGTGATTCATACTTTGGACACTTATTTAGTTTTACTCTTCTGATTACAGTTATTGCTAATCCTTGCTACCATATTGTGCCTTCCAAGCTCCACCTCCTTTGATCCGAACAGGTTCACTCTTGCAATCATCCCACGCTTCCAGACTCGTCACCGGTTGTTCCTCCTTGTTGCGTTGGTAAGAACATTTGTAAGAACATGGTAAGACGCTTGAGTGTGTGTGATTCCACCTTCCACCCCCTAGTAGTTGATATGGATAATATTTGTTGTCCTTTGTTTTCTACTAACCATGTCAGGTGATGGCTCTCTGTCGGATTTTAAGGATTGTGTGTCCAAGGAAGAACTCAACAAAGCCTTGCAGGATCATACTAGGCTATTGACAGACATTAGAACAAGCATTGCTAATCTCGTCACGCGAGTCAACGACCTTGAGTTGCGACAGCCACCACAGGATGATGACCATTCACATGATGATGATGATACTAATAATGGTGACCAAGAAGATGGTGAGGTTTTTGTTGGGCAAGATGCGCGTGCTGAGCAACGTCCTCGTGCTGAACAATTACGTCGTGACCATCAACAACGTCGTCAAGGTAATGGAGGTAATAATGTTAATCGCAACGGTCGCGATGATCCTTATTCTAAGATTAAGTTTTCAATGCCTCCTTTTGATGGTCCATATGATGCTGATGCTTATTTGAATTGGGAAATGACGGTTGATCAAAAGTATAGTTCTCATATGGTTCCTGAAATGCATAGAGTTAGACTAGCCACTTGTGAGTTCACGAATTATGCTATTATTTGGTGGAATGGTTTAGTTTCTAGTGGCTTAGAACCTGAATCATGGCATAGACTAAAGCGTGCCATGCGCAATAGATTTATTCCTCCTGATTATACACGTGAATTGAAAAAGAAATTGCAGCGCTTAAATCAAGGTTCTAAATCTGTGCATGATTACTATCAAGAGCTTCAAATTGCTATGCTTCATTGTAGTATACAAGAGGATGATGAGGATACCATGATCCGTTTTTACTCCGGGTTGAGACGTGAAATTCAGGACCTTGTTGATTATAAAGATTACAATACTACCAATAGGTTGTTCCATTTTGCTATCTTGGCAGAAAAAGAACTGTAGGGTCGACAACAGGTGCAGAAATTGCGGAACAATTTTGGGAGTACATCTACTTCACGAGTACCACCAGGACAAGCAACAACATTCCCTTCTACATCTACACGATCTGCTGCCCCCTCCTCCAACACTCGGGCGCGTTCAGCAGGAGCACCACAACCATCACGTGAGGTGAGTAAATCTACTGTTTCGCAGGATCCAATGCCACGCTCTTCTTCAGGTGCAGCTACCACGGGTCGTACAACGGGCATTGTGTGCCGTCGCTGCCAAGGTATTGGCCACATCATGAAGGATTGCCCAAGCCAGCGAGCATACTCCGCAACAGCAGATGGTGGATATGTTAGTCATAGTGATGTCGAGGAAGAATATGCATTTGAAGCTAATCTTGCAGCCGATCATGACATGGATATTGAGGGGGAGGAGATTAGTGGTACCGCTGCCACGGAGAGTTATGCAACACGCACCTTCATTGTGAAGCGAGTTTTGAGTTCTCAAATGGGGCAAGCAGAGCAGCTACAACACCATAATCTATTCCAGACATTCCTCATTGTCAAAGATGCACTTGTTCGTACCATAATTGATGGCGGGAGTTGCAACAACCTCTTGAGCTCCGATCTTGTGAAGAATCTTTCCTTGCCAACACGTGCACATCCTCATCCATACTACATTCAGTGGTTCAATAACAGCGGTAAGGTTAAGGTAACACAATCTGCGAGAGTACATTTTTCTATTGGTCCCTACCATGACTATGCTGATTTTGATGTAGTGCCTATGCAATCATGTTCACTTTTGTTAGGCCGTCCTTGGGAATTTGATACCGATGCTACACACCATGGTAGAAGTAATAAATACTCTCTCATGCACAAGGGAAAGAAAATCTCTTTGCTTCCTTTGACACCTGCTGAACTTGTGCAATGTGATAAAGCTTTAGCTAAAAAAGAAAAGAAAGAACGTGTTTTAGAATCTGAAAATCAGCAAGTAGCTCAATCTGTTTTTCCACCTAAGAAAGAGAAGAACACACCTAGGTCCGAAGGCATTAAGTTAAAGGGTGGTGTTATGCTTGCTATTAAATCTGACCTTGCTGAAATTCAAGATAATGATACTTTGTACTATGCTTTCGTATGCAAAGAGGTTTTATTTTCAATTGATGATATACCTAGCTCTTTGCCTGCTGCTGTCACTAACCTTTTGCAGGAGTATAAGGATGTCTTTCCAGCTGAGATACCCCTGGGGCTGCCACCATAGAGAGGAATAGAGCACCAAATAGATTTGATCCCGGGAGCGACATTGCCAAACTGCGCTGCATATAGGACCAATCCGGAGGAGACTAAGGAAATTCAGCGACAAGTCCAAGACCTTTTGGACCGTGGGTACGTACGGGAGAGCCTTAGTCCTTGTGCTGTTCCTGTTCTTTTGGTTCCTAAGAAAGATGGCACATGGTGCATGTGTGTTGATTGTAGAGCCATTAATAATATCACAATAAGGTATCGTCACCCTATTCCTAGGCTAGACGACATGCTTGATGAGTTGAGTGGTTCTATTATTTTCACGAAGATTGACTTGCATAGTGGTTACCACCATATAAGAATGAAATTGGGAGATGAATGGAAAACTGCTTTCAAAACTAAGTTCGGTCTATATGAGTGGTTAGTGATGCTTTTTGGTTTAACTAATGCACCTAGCACTTTCATGAGATTGATGAATGAGGTTTTACGTGCTTTCATAGGAAGATTTGTGGTGGTGTACTTTGATGATATTTTGATCTATAGCAAGTCACATGAAGAACACATTGATCATCTACGTGATGTTTTTACTGCTTTGAGAGAGACACGTTTGTTTGCTAACCTTGACAAGTGCACCTTTTGCACGAATAGAGTTGCTTTTCTTGGCTATGTTGTTACTCCACAGGGAATTGAAGTGGACGAAGCTAAAATTGAAGCCATAAAGAGATGGCCGACCCCTGGGACTATCACACAGGTGAGAAGCTTTCATGGCCTTGCAGGGTTCTATCGGCGTTTTGTGAGAGATTTCAGCACCATTGCCGCCCCACTCAATGAGTTGACAAAGAAGGGCGTTCCGTTCCAATGAGGGCCAGCACAAGAACAAGCTTTTAATACGCTGAAAGATAAGCTTACACATGCACCTCTACTCCAACTTCCGGACTTTGGTAAGACTTTTGAGTTAGAATGTGATGCTAGCGGCATTGGAATTGGAGGAGTGCTACTACAAGGAGGTAAACCCGTTGCTTATTTTAGTGAGAAATTGAATGGGCCATCTCTTAATTATTCGACTTATGATAAGGAGTTGTATGCTTTAGTGCGAGTTGTAGAAACATGGCAACATTATCTTTGGCCCAAGGAGTTTATTATTCATTCTAATCATGAAGCTTTGAAACATATTAGAAGCCAAGCCAAACTGAACAAACGTCATGCTAAATGGGTTGAATTTATAGAGTCATTTCCTTATATCATTAAACACAAGAAAGGTAAAGACAATGTCATTGCAGATGCGTTATCTAGACGTTATACCATGCTGTCCCAACTCGATCATAAGATTTTTGGTTTAGAAACAATTAAAGGATTATATGTTACTGATTTGGACTTTAAAGATGCTTTTGAACATTGTAAAGAAGGAAGAACTTGGAATAAATATATGCTGAATGATGGATTACTATACCGTGCTAACAGGCTATGCATCCCAGCTAGCTCTATTCGCCTATTGTTCTTGCAGGAAGCGCATGGAGGTGGTTTGATCGGATATTTTGGAGTGAAGAAGACCGAGGATGTACTGGCTGCTCACTTCTTTTGGCCTAAGATGAGGCGCGACGTCGAGCGCTACGTGGCACGCTGCACTACTTGCAATAAAGCTAAGTCTCGCTTGAACCCATATGGACTTTATATGCCTCTTCCTGTTCCTAGTGTGCCTTGGGAGGATATTTCTATGGATTTTATTTTAGGATTACCTAGGACCAAGAGGGGGAGGGATATTATATTTGTCGTTGTGGATCGTTTTTCAAAAATGGCACATTTTATACCTTGTCACAAGAGCGATGACGCTACAAACATAGCTGATTTGTTTTTCAGGGAAATCATTCACTTGCATGGAGTGCCTAACACTATTGTTTCGGATCGTGATGCAAAATTTTTGAGCCACTTTTGGAGGACACTTTGGAATAAACTTGGGACAAAGCTGCTGTTTTCGACGACATGTCACCCTCAAACCGACGGACAAACGGAGGTTGTGAACCGCACATTATCCACCATGTTACGGGCTGTTTTGAAGAAAAATTTGAGGATGTGGGAAGAGTGTCTACCCCATATTGAGTTCGCTTACAACAGATCAGTTCACTCCACCACCAAGGTAAGTCCGTTTCAGGTAGTGTATGGTTTTAACCCCCGTGCCCCTATTGATTTACTTCCTTTACCAACATCCGAGAAATTGAATTTTGATGCTAAGACACGTGCTGATTTGATTCTGAAAATGTATGAGTTGACTAAGCAAAATATTGAAAAGATGAATGAGAAGTATAGAACTTATGGTAGCCAAGGTCGGAAACATATTACTTTTGAAATTGGTGATCTTGTGTGGTTATATTTGCGCAAAGATAGGTTTCCTGATTTGAGAAAGTCTAAATTGCTGCCTCGAGCTGATAGTCCTTTTAAAATTGTGAAAAAGATCAATGATAATGCATATAAGCTTGAGTTGCCTGCAGATTATGGGGTTAGTCCCACATTTAACATTTTAGATTTAAAGCCTTACTTGGGAGAAGAAGATGACATTGCGTCGAGGACGACTCCAATTCAAGAGGGGGGGGGGATGATGAGGACATCACTCTTTCGGACACACACACACCGAGTATTCCTCCAACAATAGGTCCATTGACACGAGCTTGTGCACGTCAACTAAATCATGAGGTGAGCTCGTTCCTTAGTGTTCCTTTATATTTTGATGAGGATGGGATGCTACTAAATAATTGTGATGTATTGTTACTTAGGAACACGGGAGAAGAACAGCAAGGGCGCCCAAGCCAAGGTGGAGGTCCAATCCAGTTCGAGTCCGTTTTGGAGTCCAGGACCAGTCTGCACTAAAATCGTCGCCCAGGACGCATACGGACTCCGTTTTCAACGTTCTATACATGGTTGGAAAGCTAAGGAGATAAGCTTTCCAACGGGACTGGTCCCATGTCCAAATTCTTTCTGAGTCAACAGTAATCATCAAAACAAGTGGATATCCAGAATCTGTCAGGGTGCTGCGCCACCATCTTTTGGGCCGTTGGGCCGTGTAACATGTTGGAGTCCATTAGGGACGTGTCCAGGGGTCCTTGGCTGACTCTAGTCTTTTATATACAGTAGTCGCAGCCCTAATTAGGGTTGGGTTTTGCTTAGATATTGATCTACACACAGTTGTGAGATTTTCGCTCTTGTTCCGGACCGACTAGGCCGCCGCAAGTGTTTGTGGAACCCCAACTTCGAGTGCTTGAATTCTATTCGCAATATTTTAGATTGCATCTTCTACCTTCTTGCTTGTGTTCTCGGTACGCTTGCAGGGATTGAGCCTTCTTGGCGAGGTCAACCGCGCGACACGGTTGATAACCAACGGAGCTGTGGTGTAGTGATTGCAAGGGAGACGATCTATTCGGGTCGAAGCCTTTGGATCATCAACGTCGAGTTCTCCACCCACCGACTTATCGCTACCTTTCGGAAGATCAGGCCAACATTACTCATCACAGAAGGCCATCGAGCCAAGAGGGGAGGGAGAGAGAGGAAATGTGAGTTGGGCCGGAAAGGGTTAAGTCGGGCTCGGCTGTCTTTTATTCTTTTCTCCTTTTCTTTTCTCATTCCTTTTCCATGTATTCTTCTATCTATACATATACATGTACATATATAACATGTATGTTCTATATACTTATGTATAAACAACACTTATATGTATATAATATGTAATATATATTATATTTATATATATAACATCACACACATATCGTTCAAACAATTCCAAACAAGAATTTATATATATTGATACACACACACATATATATATATATTCTATAAAAAGAATATAGTCTTTTCCATACACACACACACACACACATACATATATACTCATATGCTCACACATGTATATACATAGTTTTATTTAATCTTGCAAAAGTTTTTTCTTTTATAAAATAATTTTATTTCTTTTGGTTCAACATTTTGGGCTATTACAATTGGCTCGGTCATTCAACCCTCCGGGAGGGGCGGAGTTGAGTAGGATCTTGGCGCGTTCCAGCAACTGTGTCGTTTGGGACGTATATTGGGTACTAGTAAATGTGCTGAAAAGGTTTCGGGCGGCCAAAGGGGTTGTGACACCTTGACCTATGGTGTTACCCATAGCTATGAGGGGGTCAACTGGGAGAGCCAGAATGACCGGATGACCATCCCCTCCAGCTAGGTTGTGTTGTTCCCTCCAATGGGAGCAGGTGGGACTTCCTCTGTGGTCGGGTTAGTAGGGGCATCATGATTGTTCCCGTTTCCTTGATCTTCGACTTTGAGTGCATTGACTACATGATACTCCTCGTCCTTGAATGAGTCTGAGGAAGACACATCGAACTTGGTAAATTGAGGCTTATCCTACAGGATGTTCTCGTTGAAGCCCTCAATTATGTGGTAACCCATGTTATCAGTAGCAGGGACGTATAGTGATATCGAATGGCCTGACCTCTAATGCGATCTATTGGGAGACCGCCTTAATCACCCGACTTAAAAGTCGACTGGCCATAGATTGCCTTTGAAGATCGGCTGATCTGCGGTAAGTCTTTCGTCCTGGCGTAGATGTCGGGGCTAGAATCCGAATCTGCCATGCTGGGTAACATGATATCTTCAGATGTTGACTGCGTTGTTCATATCCCCACGGACAGTGCCAGCTATTGAAGTAGGCACATTTAGCTATGTCTAGGGCTCAACACCTAATGGACTAGGGGATTATTTTTGTCGTAGATCTTTGATGGGTGGTTGTCTTCTACTCGACTAGTTTTGAGACGCTTCACGACTATGAAGATCTAAAGGCACGACTTTCTTATGTTTCGATTGAATTAATGTGAGATGAGATGTCTTGGACGTGCCTCTCACCCCGCCGTATATAGTCAGGGGTGGTCAGGCGTAACCTACCCGGAGTCCTCCAGGCGTAATCTACTCGGATTGTGGAACTCCCGAGTATATGGGATTCCTTACTAAATAAGAGATAGTTTCCTAGTTCAGAACCATTAGCTTCCTTATATTTTATCTCCATACTTATTTGAAAAATCGTCTATGTATTAAGGGTCATAGACGGATTTTAAGGAAATCCATCTATATGAAGTGTCATAGGCGAATTTTGCTAAAAAACAGTCTGTGTGATCCTTTCTCCCTTGATAACTCATTTTGCTTCCTAGCTGCCTTCATGATATGTCATACATCACATGCAGATTAACATAAGAACATCACATTCATATATCACAATGGTATATACAACACATACATCACTTTTATATTAATTAACATAAGAACATGGTTCACAACATAATTAAACATACAAATAACATCATAACATGATTCATAACATAAACCTAGACACAACATGAATCCCTAATAGGTCTTCGAGGATTCAGCTTCAATAACACACCTGCGTTTCACCACAATCTTAGCAAATGAATTATCTTCATATATCTTCTCGTTGTCATCAGGATTAGACACCGTTCTGACTAACTCATTTATGCGTCAGAACTAAACAACATTGCCTTAAAATCTTTTACCCTTGTTAAGTAAGAGAGGATAGTTCAAATTAGTCTTGCAGTTCATAAAAATGTCTATATTGTGATAAACACCAATAGAGAAATTTTTATCAGGAATAAAAGACAATAGAACACTATTCACAACATGAATTTGGTCTATAGTGGTGCCCTTCATAGCAGTGAAGAATACATATTTCACAGAAAGCGACAGTAAGCGACGCCAAGCATCCTAACAATGGAAGCAGGTATAGGAGCAACCCCATCCTCCTAGCGCTTGATAGAAGTGAACAAAGATATATTCTATTGCAGTTCCGAGACACACAATAACTCAGTACAGAACGCATAAAAAACCACAATGCAATTAGAAATCACCTCAGTGCAGCCTCAAACCTTGATTCATCTCCCAGACCTTGAACCTCCCTCGGAAAATCAAACCCTCACAAAGAGTGGAGCATCAAATAAACTCTTGAGAAATGGATGAATCACTTAACAAACTGAGTAGATCTGGTATCAATCAGAGTAAAATCGTCCGAATAAGACCTTGAACTCACCGTTATGGAAGTAGATCGAATGGCAACAATAGAGAAAAAAGAAGGATGCTTTTGTTGTTTTAGTGAGGGAGATGAGCGGTTTGTAAAAAAGGTAGTGGGAAGAGGAGAACGGACGATCAAATTTAAAATAGTACCTGAGTCTTTAACTACAGACAATTTATAATAGTAATCCATCTATATCTATTATACAGGCACATACGGATCTTAGAAGAAACCGTCTATGACAATTCATAGATGATTTCTTCTATGATCTGTCTGTATCTATATGATAGACATATACGGATTTAAAAAAATCATCTAATCCGGCACACCCGGCCAGCCAATCATGTTACATACATGTCTGCTTAGCAACTATCTCTGAATATTTTATGAGTGACGGATCGTAGAAAACCATCTATATCACTCTGTCTGTTTTCACTATTTTTATGATAGTGTCCTGTCAAGCCCCCGATCCTTTCCATAATCATTTTAGTAGTGTGAGCCACATGAAAATTTTAACTTTTATGGGTGCCCACGCTTTCCAAATATGGTCGACCTTCGAGAGCTATAATTTTCATATAAATTTTTTCTCCATCCAACTTCATGTAAAAAAGTTATGAATTTTTTAAGATGAGTTGTAACAATAGCAATTTTCAGTACCCCCATTTCCAAAGGGTACATCTCATGGCTAGAACCAGCACTAATACTGATTATCAGTACTGTTCGTAGCTAGAATCGATACTGATATATCAACGCCGATTCGTGTTTAAAACCGGCACTGATATAGTCACTATCAGTGCCGGTTCTTTCCTCCTCAGTCGTTGTTCGCACACGAGAGTTTAATAACCGGCACTGATATGTCTTCAGTGCCGAATACTGTTGAACCGGCACTGATAAGATTTTTTATATATGATGTTCTGTAGTAGTAGCTAGTCATCTTTGTTATTCTATATAAGCAAGAGTACATCCTAATGGGAGTTGTTCTTTAATTGTTTTTCTGCAACTTTTTTTTCTCCGGAGTTTAGATACGTTGTAGATAATATCAAATAGTTACTTATTAGTCTTAATTAAGTTCCAGTAAGTTGAGGTTCAGAAGTCACCTTTTCCTAAAAATTAATTTCTAGTGCATTCCTCTCTTCGTAGGATCTTGTTTTCAATCATGGATCGTTCTTTTCAAGTCTTTTAGTTGAGAGACTCTTTTATTATTGTTTTCAGAAGAACCATTCCTGAGGAATGAGGATACACTAAAATAATATATGTGTAGACATTGTGAGATTACATATACTGAAAAATCAGCAAATTTGGCTTTATTGTGAAATTAGCAAAAGAGCAAGGTGATTTAGCATTGTTGCATGTGATGACGTGCATGTGTTGATAATATGTTGCTTGATATGCTCGTGCTAACATAACAATATTTGTGGTTTTTTGTTTTGTGTAATAAGCTCGTGTGAGTGGTGTTGTGCAAATTGATATAAATCAAATTTGTGAGAACTTGTACTCAGAATTGGTTATTTATTTTGTTCTTATGTAAGTGTGTCCTGATGATAGACGTGATTGGTGATAGAAACATGGACTAAATTTAGAGAGACTGAGGTCAAGGCAGTCAGAAGGTCATGCAGGACGTTCGGGCTAGGAAGCGATGCATGTGAAGATGATTATATCATGAGACGTACATGAGAGATTTACAGGCTATGGTGTGGTAAACGTAGATTGCATCATAAAATGGTACGGAGCATCAGCGCTGTATGAACGAAAGATTTTGTTAAACGATGCATGCATGTTTTTATATATATATATATATATATATATATATATTTTCTTCAATATTTTTATATTTACATATTCATTTTAAAAAATTATAATAATAAGTTATCGTCGTTGGTCACTTGTTTATCGGACAAGATCAATATCTCATCCATAAATGAGCAACATCTTATAATCCCGCCTGTGAGTAATAAAAATTTGAATGACTACCATATATCACTCACTCAATTGATGTCATCTTACCTGAATCTATCTAAAATGTGTTACCCAGATAGTTAATGATGACACCTTTTGGACATTTAATAGGCCGCGCCGGCGTGCTCCCTCACGCTCCCAGCTGTGACCACTGTACGCCTAGCCACCACCCATCAGCACGGCGTGCGTTGGAATAAAAAAGTAAAAAATTGATCGTTTTAGTTTTCTCAACTATTCTTTAAATATAAGTTATTCTCAAATTTCTACATATTTTTTTTCTCTTTTTTTTTCTTTCTTACCATTATTTGATAAATACTACCACTCTAACAAATGAATGAGTTATCTTTTTCAATGTAGAATAAATAAAGAACAACGAGATCATATAATCTACTTAATCTCTGTACATAAATCTAAAACAACCTATATTTACGATCGAAAAGAATATATGTGTATACATTGATTAGTGAAATAAAAAAATGTGGCTGATGACACACATGCATACGTGGATGGTGGCTTTCATGTGGGTGTCGGCCAGGCGACAGCCCATGAGAACCGGGTCCCCTGATCCGAGTGAAGTCACGGGGTGACTTTGCTGCCGTGGATGGGAAATGGATAGGCAAAACCTATTGCTATAGTAATGACACAGGACGCTACAGTAATTATGGTACAGCGGATCAGTGCCGTATTTCATAAATAGTACTTGTACTGCAGGCGACTGTTTATTCTATCATAAACTACTATTCATATTACTGTAGCCCCTAGGACTTCCGGTTCCCAACCCATGCGTGGGTGCCGTGCAGAGAAGCTACGTCAGTGGGCTGAGAGGCCGGTTGGTCCGGTGCTGGAGGCTAGGCGCACAGTGGATGGCGGCTGGGAGGAGTAAGTCGGCGCGGCCGATTAAATACTCAAAAGGTATCACTTAATTTCTTTCGGCTAAGTAAGATCTTGCTTTTTTTACGGATGAGAGCGTAGTCAACAAGCCATATGGTAGCTACTAGATTTTTTATTATTTAGAGTCGGAGCTTACAAGGTGTCGTTTTTAGGATGAGATTTTAATCTCGCTTGATGAATGAGTGACGATAGTCTATTGTTGTAATTTTTTAAAAGGATAGTGTAAATTTAAAAATATTGAAGAAATATATATATATATATATATATTCGTGTGTACTGGGACTTAAAAAAAGAGAAAGGGCTCGAACTGTGCTTGGATCGGTACAGTGGAGTTCTATTTTTGGTTTTGCAACAATTCTGGCGCGGCACTATGCTGTGGCCTGGAGCTGAGTCGGCCTACAGAGCAGCAAGGCGGCCTGTGGTTTGTTGGCTCGTAAGGCATCAGTGAGGCCGAGGCGCAGAGACCTCGTGGACCGGTGCGCAGGGTTAGGCCCACGATTGAGAATGGCTTGGCTCAGCCTGCGGGTGAGCGCGTGGGCCGGGGAGCGATTGGTGAGTCGGCCTGAGGAGGCAGTCCGCGTGGGCGCGGCCGGTCCAGGTGTTTCTGGCGCGTGCGATGGCCCTCTGCGGGGATTTGTTTTTTTATATATTTTAATATTTTCAAAATTACATGACCATTTCAAAAAATACCAAGAATACCATACCTCTCATCTGATAGGTGACACTTGTGAGCCACACGGTCAAACGTGCCAGAATTTAATATGGCCGTTGACCTGTCTGCCATATCAAGTGTGGCCTGTTGGATGAGCGACACCTTGCTGTCGCCGTCTAATAGGCGACAAGAGCGTTGCTGTGCCCGCCCACAGGTCCACTAAAAAAGTTTCACCCCTTTTCAGTATATAATTGCGTCGTGTGGTCACTCGATTGCTCACTTGGTTCATTTGCTCCGTCCCAACCCAAGTGAAGAGAGAGAAGAGAAGAGAAGAGAGTAGAGGAGATGAGAGGAGAGGAGAGGAGAGGGAGGGAGGAAGAAGAAGGGGTGAAGCCCCATCGAAAAAGGTAATTTTTTTACTTCATATTTTATTATAAACATGGTAGGATAGTCACTAGCAGTAGATTTTTACATAGGTTAAATGTTAGATTTAGGATTTAGACATAGGTTAGAAGGTAGATCTAAGTTTAGAACTAGGTTTAGATATAATTTAACAGTTAGATGTAGTCTGTAGGCATATGTTAGTAATTAGATGTAAGTATTTAGACATATGTTCAGAATTAGATATAGAATTTAGACATAGTTTAGCAATGGTATGTAGGTTTAGAATGAGCTTAGCTAATAGATGTAGGATTTAGAGGTATTAGATGTAACACTATTAGGACTTTTTTTTTGCAATATAGATTAAATGTTGGACCATGTTTTTAATCAAGTTTGCACTATTAGATGTAGGATTACATATGTTTTTTTATGTTCTATCGGAATAATGAAAGAGTTTATGTCGATCGTTGGTAGGTATGTCAGATAAGTGGTAGTTTATGATTTTTTATGAGGACCGTAAAATAGTTTATGGTGCAGAAGTAGTGCTATCGATCTTTAAGTAAATGGACAAGGGTATATCCGGACCTATGTAGAAGAGTGTCGGGCACTTGTACGTCTGGTTGATGCGGGGTTTTAAAATAAACCTTGAGATTCAATAGATGACCATTAGCATTGTAGGCAACCGCAGGAGTGATGGTGTGTACTAGGAGGCGTACCCGCTTAGGAAAAACCAAGTTTGGATGAGGTATCTGTAGGATGTAGTGGAAAGAGGTTAGCCACCTATGTTGCTTGTGCAATGGAAGAATAATGAGGGATTTGGAGAGATGCAAGGTGGGGGTACGTGGAGGAGAAGGAGGGTGATGAGGCTGGTGAACTAGATGCTGGATAGTCATCGGTTGTTCCAATTGAACCCACCAGTGAGGCAGATGAGGGGGAACGCATCCCTGCTCTAATCGAACAGATGGATTAGGGTGATCTTGAGGCCCCATTGCTATGTAAATATGGCAAGTATGTCCTGAAGCACAATTTTTTTTTGTTTGCCTTAGGAGCATGTATCAAAACTTTTGAGTATTGTCGTCCTATCCTTTGCATTGACGACCCTTTCCTTACCAGCATGTACAAGGGTCAGATACTGAGTACTATTGGGGTTGATGAAAACAACCAAGTTCTACCATTGGTCTTTGCATTTGTGGAAACTGAGAACACCAGCAGCTGGTATTAGTTCTTGTACCATGTGAGAATGATAATTGTGGGTGCTCGGTCGAATGTGTGCTTTATACATGATCGGCATGCAAGGATGTTGAAGGCTATTTAGGATTTGCAGAATGGTATGAAGGATGGCATGATGGGTCTTGTGTGGCTAGATTTGTAGAGTAGGTGGTACATGAGGCATTTGAGGGGTAACTTACTCTGGCAATTCAAGAACAAGAACCTCATGAACATGTTCAAGAGGTTGTGCTATCAGAATCAACAATGGAAGTTTGATGCTCTGTGGAAGACACTGGATGAGCTGACCAAGAAGCAAACACAGGAGCATGCACGGAGGCTAGTGAGGGGACAGGAGGATGAATAAATGACGAGGAGGATCGGGTCATCTACCATGTCATTTAGCAAATGGATTGAGAATGAGCCGAAGAAGAAGTGGGCTCATAGCTCTACGACACAAACAGGGCCATGTATGAAATTATGACTATAAATTTAGCAGAGGTGTATAACTGAGTGAGGAAAGGTGTGAGGGGCCTACCGCTAGTCAGGATTGTAGAGTTCATTCTTCAAGGAACATGCAAGTATTTTATGGACTATTATGCAATAGCTCAACCGGCACTAAATGATACTCGTCTGATTTATAGGATGAAGATCACTAAGTAGATGGAAGACAAGACAGTTAAGGCAAAGATGCACTGGGTGAAGTCCATGGGTACTACACAACACAGATACGAAGTTCTTTGCAGGGGTAAAGCAGGAGGGGGGGCAAGCATGAGAGAGTTATCCAGGAGTGCACTCTCTTCGATAACATGTGTGTTTGCAGTTGATACAAGACGATGCTACTACAAAGCCATGCTCACATGTGATTGCCGTATGTGCTATGATAGACATGAGGACTCAAAGGTACGTCTTGGACTACTTCTAGAAGGATGCTCTCTTCAGCACATGGAATTATGAGGTATATGGTTTCGGGATTTATGGTTTTATCACGAAGGACCTTAGGCCATATTGTATGTTCATCCCTAATCTCGACAAGATGATGAAGAAGAAGGGACGACGTAGGACGACAACGATCCATAATGACATGGATGAAGCAAAAGTCGATCATCGCGTGAAATGGTGCAGCAAGTGCAATGGAACATGGCACACTTACAAGAAGTGCACTATTGGTGTGCCAGGTGCCAACCCCGCTGAAGCGGGTCCTTTCGGCTTAGCTGTAGATGGGATACGTCCTCGTGCTCGTTGATCGTCGGCTTCGTCAATGCATTGAGCTTGATTCATGTTGTAATTTATGTTTGCAACATTGTAGTTTCTTATTGTAGTATTGAGACTGTTATTATATTTGCTGTTGTAATGTGTTATGTTGTGATTGCTATTTTTCTCGAGTATATTATGTCCAGTGGAATGTATGTATGGGACTATGTTAACATATTTATGTAGGCATTGAACGCTTCTTTTATTCATGTCATATGTTGCACTCTTATTTGTTACTTTATATTTGTTTTGCTTAACAAAGTCTAAATAACTTTCGAACTTGCAGGTATGGTGCACCTGGAGCTGCTTGACTGTCAGCTCAACCTCAGGCACCATTCCTACCAGACTGCCATGTAGGCTGAGGAGCTCCCGGTACTACGACACCATATGCCGGATGAGCTCAGGAGAGTTGAAGCTTGCTGGCTCCCGAAGTTTGCATCACTTCAATCTAACATCGTATATGTGTCGAAAGTCTTCATTGAACATATTTTGTTTGCAGGTTGCATGTTGTTGGCCTTCTTTCGTTGTGTAGGATGGTGGAGGTGGACGCGTTGCTGGAGGCAACGAGTCGGCAACATGCTTCAGCTATGACAAGGCCCTCCTCACAACCCTTGTAGACAGGTGGTGTCCCGAGACACACACCTTCCACCTCCGGTGCGGTGAGATGACGCTCACGCTTGAGGACGTCTTCTTGCTACTAGGCCTGCCCTGCGGATGTGCCGTAATTGGCACGAGGGACATGGGCGTGATGTGGTGCGATAACTTCCTTGCCCAGTTCTTAGTCGTTGTTAGGAGGAATGACCTGGCCCCCTTCAGGTCGATTTCGGTGTCAGAGAAGCACAACCCGATGAAAGCTGTCCTTGTGTCGTTTGTGGTACGTCGTTCATGTAATGTTCTTTTTTTATTCATGTTACTAACCGATGAACTTTTTTTTGTCGTTTCGTACATGATAGGCGGACAACATCCACTCACTTGCAGGAGATGATGATGTCTCCAAGCACTTAGAGGCATACTTGTTGTGGTTATTCGGATGGATTATGTTCACTGAGACCCATGATAACTTGATCTCGTAGAGCATTATCCCCTACGCCAGATAGATTGTGGATGTCGGTCCTGGGGAGGTCCCCCAGCACAACTGGCTTCAATTGTGCTCGCTGCTATGTATAGGGGCCTGTACGACACTTGCAGGAAGGTCGATGGGAACACGGCCTTCATTAGGTGTTCGCTACTACAACCATGCGCTCTTTGTGGTGCTAACGTCGAGTAAGAGCTACCAATTCCGCACGTATTCATTAAATCCTTACATTACTATGTTTGTCTAACTTAGTTTTGTTGCACGACCGACTTGGTCCAGTGTGCAAACCCACCGTGCATACCCGAACTTCATTCACCAGTTCGACGAGCTGACGGTGAACGACATCAGGTGGAGGCCGTACACAAACGAAGAGGTACAGACACGTGCCCCCTCGGACTTTTTATCCCATGCACACGGGACTGGGAGTACTGGCTATCGCGAAGCGCCCTCGTATTCGACATCTACGTCGAGGAGTACTCCCCGCATCGTGTGATGCAATAGTTTAGGGGGTTCCAGGTGTTCCCGCTCTTACCCACTTGGACAGTGCCCAGTAACATCCATAGGTGTGTACGTTGTAATTAACTCTTCAACTTCATCATTGTCGAACCATATGTCATGTGCTTATGTTTATACAGGTTGACGTGCAAGGGGACCCATACCACGAGCACATTTGTGTCATGTGTGTAGACATGGGTCCTGAAATAGGACCAAGCTGTCGAGGACATCGTGGACAAGGACCGGCCGCACTCGGGCCAGGTTTACGTTGAGTACATGGCTTGGTTCGTGGCTCATGCGTGGATCTAGGTCATGTACACACCAACCGAACCTTTGTCCCACATGGCGCACGTATGCGACATGTACCGAGTGCACAGGGACTAGGCACATTGACTAGAGGTATGTAGAGCATTATGCGACTTGTCTTTTACTAGAATTTTAGGTTACAAATTTTTTTTCTAATCCAAAGAAACTTTTGTTTACAAAAGGATATGCTCAATAAGATAGGGGTCGAGGCGCGGATGAACCAGGAAAAGTTGGACATTGGCCTTGACATCTCTAGGAGCGAGTTGAGTGCGACGTTCGGTGGGATCTACCAGCTGGTCCAGAAGGTAATTAGGATTGCCAGCTGCAGGTCCTGTGCGGATGTTTTGACAGGACCACGAGTGCCGGCTCCTCTTCTGCCATGCCCCTCGGCCACGTTCACCGCCCTACCGTAGGCACTGGTGTGTCTGATGTACGCCGTCGAGCCCTCGAGGCCATCGTTCACCCCGACTCAGTGAGGTAGTCCTTTAGCGCTGGTTGTGACTTGCACTACAGTGGTGGCTCAGTGAGGCATTCTTTCTCCTATGCTGGTGACCCCACTACGGTGTCATAGCATCGAGGCCAGTGTTCTTCGGTGCCAGTGACAACTACTATGGCGGCAGCGGGTCAAGGCAGCCTTCTATCGCAGATCTAGGTCCTTCTTCTTCTCATGTCCCTACCTCAGGTACGAAGAGGCTAAGCGCGAAGCGGCAAGTCAAAGAAGGGGGAAACATCCCCGGTCCACCCAGTAGAATCCTTTCTCAATCCGCATCAATGTAATATTAGCGTAAAATTTGTGTTACCCGCAAACATCCAACAATGCTAATAAAATTGCTGGCTTGTACTAGACTTGTCAGATTAAAAAACTTGTACTTAATTGAAGACTTTTCAGAAGTAGGCTTTTCAAAACTAGCCTTTTCAGACCTAACCATTTTAGAATTAGCCTTTTCAGACCTAGCCTTTTCAGAAGTAGTCTTTTCAGAAGTAGCATTTTCAGTTGATATGACCACTCCTTACAACAAAATCAACTGATTTCCCAGGTTCAATTTTTGTGGACTTAGTCCATGAACCAGCATGAAACTTCAACATAAATAGAAGATCTGCTAGCAACATGTACAACCAGACCACTCGCTTCAACCTCCATAACTCCTACTAAAATGGCGTATGATCCTTTCCTCAAGAATACTTCACAAATATTATGCCTGCTAAGGTCGAAGTTCCCATATGCTGGTGTGGAGACCTTTGTAGGGTGATGAAGTCCTTTGAATTCTTCTATACCTATGGAAGGGGGTTCTTCATGTGCCAAAAGTACAAGTACGATCAACCTCAGGGCAGCAACCATGTTGGCCACCGCCACCAGGTAAACACTTCTTGCCAAACTACTCCAAATATAACTAAGATTTACCACTGAATATTTTAGTTTCTGTTGTAGTCTCCGCCACCACTATGTGACTTCATACAATGGTTAGATACTGAGCAGTCGCAAGTATATGTGTTCCTCCTACACACTCAGCACTGGGCCGCTTGGAGAAGATTCCATGAAATTGAAGCTGACGAGAGGAGGGAGGCTATGCGCAAACACATTCAATAGGAGCAATAGAAGATGAGAGAGAGGAGAATAACTGCATGATGGAGGAGGCTTGTGAGGCAGAGAGGGAGAGGAAGCGTGAAAGGGCACGTCGAGCGCGTGAGGCAGGACTGGAAGTGGCGAGGAAGGGAAAGTACCCACGTTGCACTCAGTAGACTTGATGTTGTAATCATATTGTTTAAATTCCCTAAGGCATGTTAGGTTTAGATGCAGTATATGGATATGTTAGAATGATCGTGTACCGTACATGCCACCGTGTATGTCCTAGCTCCGATTAAAATCACCGTGTTCAACCTTCCTTTTTCGTTAATTCCGTGTCTAAAAAATATCTCAAAAACATCGAATGGCAATGGACATTTAAATATTTCAACAACAACAAATGGCGACGCACGGACGATGCTTATTCTCCCACAAACCAAAGCGACCACAGGTTGGAACCCTAATTTAGCAAGATGTCACCCGTTGGTTGGGTTACAGCAAAATCACCTATTCATCAGGCGATATCTTGCTGACACCCTCTGATTGGGTGATATCAAGGTTTCGCCTGCTGGATGGGCAACAACAAGGTGTCTCCTATCCAATGAGGAACACCTTTTACGCCCCTTCAGTGGGCCACCACACTAGCCTGCCATGTCGTTGGATGGGTGACACCTTGCTGTTGCCCATCCAACTGCGATGGTGGGGTATTCCTGACTTTTTTTAAATGGCCATGTAATTTTGAATATATATATATATATAATATTTTGAGCCTGGTTCTGGTTTCCCATAATGTGTCGAGCCTGGTCCTAGATCTGATCGTAACTGTCATGCCTGGTCCTGGATCTCACGTAGTGCAGCCAAGCCGATCAAGATTTGTCAAGCTTGTTGCTGGTGCTGTGACGAGTGGACGTGAGAAAAAGGGTCGAACAGACGGTTTCTCCTAGATTCTCGCGTGTTGATTGTGCTCACTTAATCCTAGATCGCATCATATCGTAATTGGCAGCTACAGAATAGTTGAGGCCTAGATCACATTCGTTGAATCGAGGAGACGATCCCCGGCTACATCTGGTCTTGCGGCGTCACGATTGACTACTGGACGATAGTTAATCGCCGGCGAGCGCGTCTGATTGGCGGAGCGTGGGGCCACATCGAGGGGGGGGGGGGCAACTGCTACAGTAGGACGACGCGGGAAACAAGCCTGAGGACGACGCGGCGGCGAGCGCGAAGGCCAGAGGACTCTGGGCACCGGCAGGCCACAAGCACTGGAGTGGCTGAGTTGGGACTGGGGTCTGGGGAGCCACGAGATCTGGGCGGGCCACGAGCACCGGATGGCCGGAGTGGGGACTGGGGAAGTGAGGAGCTGGCAGCACGGTCGGTCGCCGGTCTGTGCCTTCGTGGAGTGTGGAGGCTGGAGTGCAGAGTGCAGCCGTGCAGGCCAGCGCCAGATCTAGGCGGGCTTGCGGCGGTGCGGGGCCGGTTCCTCGCGCGGTCGCTCCCAGGAAGCACGGTGAGCCAGCGAGCGAGCACAGCCAAGATGCTAGGCCGCGAGCTCTCGCATCGCCCGTGCAGTGGTCTCGACTCTCGAATTCTCGATCTGGACGAGAAGGCAAGGCGCATGGTGGACTGGTTGATCCGTTGATTTACATTCTTTGTTGTTGCTCTCAGCCTCTCACGTGGGCTGATTTGCTAGTGGGTAGCATGGGGCTGGGCTGGGGATGCTTGAGTCCTGGAAATTTTGTTTTGAGCAAGGGGGGGCCGGAGCCCAGTTTGGTCTCCACTGGGCTCCGCCCGTGTGATCCATGATGCTGGTAGTGCCTGCTCCGCCATCTGGATCCCAAATGTGCGC